>NW_012279905.1:0-3210 GCF_000151885.1 Dipodomys ordii
CCATTCCTCAGCACCACATAAGCAAAAAGAAAAAAGTCAGAAGTGGCGCTGTGGCTCAAGTGGTAGAACGCTAGTATTGAGCTGAAGAGCTGAGGAACAGCACCCAGGCCCAGAGTTCCGGCCCCACGACCGGACCCAAAATAAATAAATAAATAAAAATGAAAAGAAATGAGTCCAGAGGCTAACAAGTAGCAATAAATAATAAAATAAAATAAAATAATCTCAGTGGCTATCTAGATTGTTTGTGTTTCTGAACACTCATGGTCACATTTCCAAAGCAAATGTCTCTGCTTTGAAAAGATTCTATGCTATGATCTGATTGCACATATATAAATCGCTGGCATTTTCTTAACTAACTTCCAAGATGAGCTGAATTTCTCACTCTTTTGTTGCCTGTATAGCATTTAAGAAGAATCCTCAATGGGAAGAGAAGATGATTCAATGATCCATGCATAAGAAAAAGGAATTAAATTGAGTTTACACAGGAGGAATTCTAGTAAATTTTATTTTGAATTTCAGAGCTGTAGAATGTCACTATTCTGGGACTGTTGCATGGAAAATTTGACTTCTAGTGGATTAACAAGTTGTTTCATAAAAATCTAACTTCCTCAAAGTTATTCATTACCTGTGCAATTATCAGGGGATTTAGGATCTGATCTTATTATCTAAAAACTATAGGAAATGAACTAACCCATTCATGCTTGCTCATCTGTGCATGTGAGCAGGTTTTACTACCAACAGGCAGGAGGTAGGTCAAGTTGACTCATCTTTGGCTTGGTATCTTTTTATTTTTTTCTAAAACCAATGAACCTCAGGCTTGAGGTATTTGAAAAACCTGCAGATGAATCACTCTTGACATTTACCCATTCTTTTTGTATCACAATTGATTAAATTATGTTTTAATTTTTTAATCTTTTCTTTTTCTTTTCTTTCTTTTGCCAGTTCTGTGGCTTGAACTCAGGGCTTGGCACTGGCCCTGAGTTTCTTTTTGCTCAAGGCTAGCACTCTACCACTTGAGTTATAGCACCTCTTCTGGCTTTTTCTGTTTATGTGGTACTGAGGAATCAAACCCAGGGCTTCATGCATCCTAGGCAAGCACTCTACCACTAAGCCACATTCCCAGCCCCAAATTAAATTAAATTATTTTGTAACTATGTAAAGCGTATGGGTTTTCTCACACATATTTATCATGTTTACTGAGCTGTTAGGAGTTAAACTATTGGGAATAAGCTATCAAGGCTATAAGGACATTTCCAGGTTAGTGGAAGTAAAACATAATTAAGAGATTAGAAAGACATACATGAAAATCAGATGTCAATACAATAGAATTATCCCATTCAATGGGATTTCACAGTTCCTGGAACTTTTCTTATCTGGCTAAAGTTTACTAAGTATTAACCAGAAGGGGAAAAAAAACCTGAGTATCCAAATGAGATAACAAAGATTAAGTACTTAAACACATATATTTTGTTCCTTGGATACTGCTGCAACATTGCCTTCAGAATCTAGCTGTTCTCAGTTTAGATATAGTCTTCATAAATATTTTAGTCTAGGCGTTAACCAATTAAGAATAACTGTTTAACATATGGGGAGCTATCTTTATGAAAAAAGAAAACAACCCTAAGAACTTCAAAGAATGGAAAATTCCTTAACAATAAGGCAGTAACAGAGTAACTAACAAATCAAATGCTGACAAAAACATCCATAATGCACCTTCTATAGAGCCAATATCTTATATAAATCTTTGCAAAACACAAAAATGGGATTATTCCAAATAAGTGTTATACTTACGGTAAAAGTACAAGAATCACCACAAGGTCTTGTATAATTTAAAATTAAATAAAATGTGCCAAGTTTCACAATAGCACTTTTACTTAAATTTCTCCAGAACTATCATAAAAACAGGAAAGAAAGGAAACCAGTTGGGTAGTATTGAAAAGCATATGTTCAGATCTGACCCATATCTCTCCTTGGTGGTATGGCAGATACGATCCATCAGAAGTCTGAAGAGCAGGGAAGGTAAGGAATGGATAATCTATAAACTTCCCTCACTACCAGTCACGCATCCAGCCCTTTCCCTATCTTTGGGGGAATATTTATTTCAGGGAATAACAAAGAATGACCAGAGTCTGTACTCTGGCCCAAGCGGTCAAAGATGATCCATATTCCTACAGCAGAGAAAGCCATCCTACAATAATGGCTCTCTGGCCATACAGCTACCTGCTACTCCTAAGTGAAGGCCAGAGAGGGATCATGTTTCAAAATGACCTCTGGTATTTACTTCTCTCAAATGACTTTGAGGGTCTTGGAAGCTGGTCAATGGGATGAATCTGTTCCAACCACTTAGTTAACAACTTTTATCTGGGGCATGGGCGCAATTTTATTTGGGCAGCCCTGATGGCAAACTGTTCTTCTAAAATGCTATTTCCAGAAAAGTGACTTAGCTGGTAAATAAGAGAAAATAACAGTCTTATGCCACTCCAGACAAACGGAGCCCTGACAATCTCTCTTTTGAAGGGAAGCACAGAACATAGGAAGGACTGGGCATTCATGCACACTTGGTGGCTATTCTTGGACATCATTGTTTAAAGCTTATTTTCACATACTGACTGCATTTTGTTAAATGGTTATTTTGTTTGGATATTCATAGATTGTTCTATTTCTCCCTGTCTACTTGAGAAATTCATGAACTTCTAAGAAAAACTCCAAAGCATTCATGAAAAGTAAAACCCAAGAGAAAAATATTAAATTAGGTTTCATAAGAAGAACTTTATTAAACCTCCCAGAAGTTTTTCCCTTTAGGCTAAATATGAATCTTGGGGAATGCTAATAATGATTTCACTTCGTGTATTTTCCCTTTAAATTATAGACACAATATTGCTTTCACATGAGAAACCCATCAATTGTTAGTTCCCAAATTATTTTTATGTCATTCCTATTTGTCTTTTGTTTGGTAATATTGTTTGAAAGCCTAGTGGGAAAAACAAGTTTAGCTTGTTAGCATCATATTCAATGATCATGAGTCTGGGCTAGTTGTTATGTTAATAAAAGATATTTCCTTTTATATTTCCTCAAGAGATAATATTTCATGTTTAAAATTTTATGTTAACATGGGGCTGGAAGGTGGCTCAGTGGTAGAGCGCTTGCCTTGCATGCCTGAGGACCTGGGTTCGATTCCTCAGCACCACATAAGCAAAAAGCCGGAAGTGG
>NW_012279906.1:0-1536 GCF_000151885.1 Dipodomys ordii
CAAGTGGTAGAGCGCTAGCCTTGAGCTGAAGAGCTGAGGGACAGCACCCAGGCCCAGAGTTCAGGCCCCACGACCGGACCCAAAAAAAAAAAGAAAAAAAAAGATTACTGAATTTCAATTAATTGTCTGGGCTGCTGTAGGGAGGGGCAGCCTCTGGCTCTGTTTACCCAAGTGAAGAAAGACACTCCTCTGGGGGCGGAGCTCCTTCTGCCTGGCCTGGGTGACTTTCCCCTGGTTGGAGTTGAGCCTGGCAGGTCAGGGCAGGTTCCTGTGACCTGCTAAATAACTCTTCTGTTTTCTCCCAAGGCCTGAGTTGGCGCTAGCAGCTCAGCCAGGCCTGTGTCAGTATCTAAGATCAAGATCTCAGGTAGTGGAGGAGGGGTGGATGGCCTTCCCTCTCTGCTCCCTGAGAAGGTTTTGGTTATTGGTTGTTTCTGGTCTGCAATCTGCAGGATGAAGATGTCCGCTCCTTGCTAGTTCTTGCTGGTGTTGAGTAGAATCTGCTAGCTTGCAGCGTCTGGCGCCTTCATCCCAGACTCTCTGTGTTGTAGGTATGGTGGCTATGGCCGCTGCCACCGTCGCAGCCACCATAGCCAGGGCTGCTGGCAAGTGCTCAGATGTGTCTCTTTGCCTGGATTTTCCCTCTCTGGCCAAACTGTCCTGTGAAGGCACACTTGGTGTGATTCTCTGGCTTAGGACTGTTCACTGGAACACTAAAACTGCTTTGTATGCGAGAGCTTGTTTAGCCTCCAGCTTCTCCTCCGCCATCTTCCTGGAACCTGAAGTTTTAAGAATTATTTTTTTTGTGCCAGTCCTAGAGCTTGAACTCAGGGCCTGGGCACTGTTCATGAACTTCATTTTCTCAAGGCTACCACTCTACCATTTGAGCCATAGCTACACTTCAGGCTTTTTGGTGGTCAATTGGATGAACTATGATCTTCATATCTCAGTCTCCTGAACAGGATTATAGTCATGAGCCACTGATGCCTAGCAAGAATTAATTTTTATGGTCTTACCAATTATAGGTTTCTAATTGCTAGTATCTTATGAAAATAATTGTGGCAATTAATTGCTTTAAGTTTCAATGGCAGGCAAAGGTTCTTAAATAGAATCCTTGTTCTATTGCCTGGTATGACTCATAAGACCTGTTTAATTCCCTTGAGAAGAATTGTTTTTTATAAACCACATCTCTCAGAGGGCTAATGTGCCACCAGTCTGACACCATCAGACTAGGACTTCAAAGGCACTTTTTTTTTTAATCATGAAGAGCAGGTAGAAATTATAGCATCCATAAGAAATGTGGAACCACAGGCAGTAAATCCAACAATCCCAAATAGCCTGGTTCAGTGACCTCTTTTCTTTTAAAATTATCCTTGTTCATGGACCAAAGTCAGATAATGGAGTTTGATTTTTGACCTCTATAGAATTCACTAAATTTGGGGCTGGGAAGGTGGCTCAGTGGTAGAGCGCTTGCCTTGCATGCATGAGGCCCTGGGTTCGATTCCTCAGCACCACATAAGCAAAAAGAAAAAAGCC
>NW_012279907.1:0-1193 GCF_000151885.1 Dipodomys ordii
CCACAGCACCACTTCTGGCTTTTTTCTTTTTGCTTATGTGGTGCTGAGGAATCGAACCCAGGGCCTCAGGCATGCAAGGCTAGCGCTCTACCACTGAGCCACCTTCCCAGCCCCTTGCTCAGGTTTTATTGATTGTGATGGATTCTTGAGAACTTTTTGCCTGGTTTTGCTAGTTTTGTTTTCTTTGCCACACTCTTTTCCTTTCCTTTTTTTGCTTTTGCATATTGCTTTCTTCTCTGTTTTTAGCAAAGTTTTAATAAACTGCCTTATGCCAGAAAAGATGAAAGCTATTGACAAACACCACAAGGCAGGCTTTGAATTTCAAACCAAGATACATTTAAGGAAACATCATCCAACTTAGTTCCTTTTCTGACTTTCTAATAATCATCACCTAGGCTCTTTTTTGGGAAAAAAAAATTCCAACTTGTCTCTTCCGTTTGTTAGCAAGTTTTCAAGTTCTGTCAGTTCGGTTCTCACATTATCTGCTCATACAGCTCCTTCCCCTTTTGAGGCTGACCCCACAGATGCTCTCAGTCCCTTGCTTGGGTTGTTGAGTTAAATCCCTCATTCATCTCTATTGATGGTTTCTCCCGTGTAGTCAATCCATTTTACAAATGTGCTCTGGACTATTTTGAACAGTAACACATTAGCTTTCTCTGAGGTTTAAGTAGTCTTATAAACCCATTCTGCAGGTATACAGTGGCTAATTAGTAAGTGGAAAATTAATCCAGATATATCAGGATGTTTACTGATCTAACTGAACACGTGGATGGACATGGGTGAGCATATCCTCTTTAGCAGAGTTTGCAAAATCTTTTTTTTTTTCCTAATTAAAAATCATCTTTAGCTGGGCGTCCATGACTCACACCTGTAGTCCTAAGTACTCAGGCTGAGATCTGAGGATAATGGTTCAAAGCCAACCCAAGCAGGAAAGTCTGTGAATCTCCAAAAACTACTCACAGAAGTCCGGTAGTGGTGCTGAGGCTCAGGGACAGTGCCCAGACTCTGAGTTCAAGCCGCAGGACCAGCAAAAACAAAACAAAGCTTTATTAAACACAAGGGTTGCAGTTACATAAATTAGGCAAAGCGTACATTTCCTTTTTGATGATGTCACCCATTCATTCATGCTCTCCCAGTTTTTCCTTCCCATGCTACTCATATCACACCCGTACTTTTTTTTTTTTTTTTTTTTT
>NW_012279908.1:0-4237 GCF_000151885.1 Dipodomys ordii
GGCTTTTTTCTTTTTGCTTATGTGGTGCTGAGGAATCGAACCCAGGGCCTCATGCATGCAAGGCAAGCGCTCTACCACTGAGCCACCTTCCCAGCCCCAGAAAGAGTATTTCTTTCACTCAAGTATTTCAACAAGAAAGATTGGATTAAAAGTAAAGTGTACTGTTGTTTTCCCTTGCTGAATATAATACATTGGAAACTTTGATTTTTCAAGTTTAGTTTTTGTGCGAGTACTGTGGCTTGAACTTAGGGATTCATGTTCTCTCTTTGCTTTTTCTGCTGTAGGCTGGTGCTCTACCACTTGAGCCATGCCTCCATTTCCAGCTCTTTGCTGGTTCATTGGAGAGAAGAGTCCCGTGAACTTTTCTGTTTAAGCCAGCTTCAAAACATGAGCATCAGATCTCAGTCTCCTAAGTAGTTAGGATTACAGGCAAGAGCCACCAGACCAGCTTGAAATTAGCTCTCATTGCAACCAGTTACAGTGGGCACCTGGAGTCCATGCCAATCTAGAGTCTGAGGCCAGAGGATTGCTTGAGTGCAAGTTCAAAGCTCTCCTGAACAGCTTAGCAAGACTTGGTCCCCCAAAATAAAATAAGATGAAAGTATCTCTCACAAAGCTTTTAATGCTAAAGTTCAAAAAGTAAAACCTGATTTACTCTTCTCTTTGACTAGAGATGAAAAGCGTTCATATTGTTTACTGTGCTTTAGCCACATGAAGACTTAGGCACTGGACTTTTCAGTTACTCATAAATGCTTAAAATTCCCACATGAAAGAAAAAATAATAGGAAGGTAATAATATATAGGTAGCTTGCATTATTAAGAGTGCTTCCCATGTGCTCTTATTTCATTAGTAATATGAATAGAAAAGCCAATTGACAAGGCACTGAGTTCAAGCTCCACTTCTGGTACAGTTGTGCACAATGACACACACAACCACACACACACACACACACTAACATACAATTCATGGTTAGGTGTATAGCTTAGTGGTAAAGCTCTTGCTTACATATACAAAGCTCTGGGTTTGAACTTTTAACAATGAAAAATTGGGGGGAGGGTATTAAAATGTAGATTATATAAAAATTTAAAATTATAAATTTAAAATGATTTTGTGCCATGTACCAGCAGCTCATGCCTGTAATCCTAGCTACTCAGGAAGCTCAGATCTGAGGATCGAGGTTCAAAACCAGCCCAGGCAGGAAAGTCCATGAGACTCTTATTTCCAAAAACCACCAGAAAACCAGAAGTGGTGCTATGGCTCAAGTGGTTGAGCACTCACCTTGAGCTGAAGAGCTGAGGGACCAGTGCCCAGGCCCAGAGTTCAAGCCCCATGACCGATTAAATAAATTAAAAAATGATTTTGTATGTCTGGAGACTTATTCTCTGACAATAAAAATATGTAATCATACTGGTGATTTGGAACTATTAATAAAGAAATTAGAAAATCAGTTTTGTAGTGTTACTAAATCAGTTATGGATGAGAGCATAACATTAGATTATTAAAAAGTATTAGGACACAGCCAAGTGTCTGTGGCTCACGCCTATAATCCTAACTACTCAGGAAAGCTGAGGGTCCTCGTTAAAAACCTACTAAAAAAAAAAGCCAAAGTAGAGCTGTGGCTCAAGTGCCAGAGCACTAGCTTTGGGCAAAAGAACATCAGGGACAACACCCAGGCCCTAAGTTCAAGCCCCGGGACTGGCACACAAACACACAGGCCAAAGTATTAGAGCATGCACTTCTCCATTAAAAATTAGAGATAAAAATCCCTGAAACCATATTATAATATTGTTTATTATGTTAATATAAATATGTAGCACATATATTACATTATAAAAATATAGTATGTATTAAACATATTGCACTACATAATATATTATTTAGTACCTATTTTGTATATTTTATAATAACATTGGCAAATAAAATTGACACTAAGAGCCATAGAACTTTTTTTTTTTTTTTGCCAGTCCTGGGCTAGAACTCAGGACCTGGGCACTGTCCCTGAGCTTCTTTTGCTCAAGGCTAGTACTCTACCACTTGAATCACAGTGCTACTTCTGGCTTTTTCTGTGTGTGGTACTGAGGAATTGAACCCAGGGCTTCATGCATGCTAGGCAAGCACTCTACCACTAAGCCACATTCCCACCCCATAGAATTTTTTGTGGACTTATTCTGTATGTCATGAATAACATACATAGAAAACATTAGAGAGAAAAAAGTATATTGCTACTCTGTTTTTAAATCAAAGTTGGTTTACTAAGAAAACAAAAGCTTCTAGCAAGGTTAGTATATTTAAATCCTCAAATGAGCAATATTTAGAACCAAAAAAAGAAATCTAAGTAAAAATACCATAGCGTTAAAAATTGTAAGAAAATATCATTAGTCATTTTATGTCACATTTGAAATGAAACATTTTCTAAAAGATGCAAATGATCAAAACTAACTGAAGGAATAGCAGCTATACATAGATGGATAACAGTTAATGAAATCAAATTTTAATAAAGTTTTCCAGACACTTCAAAAAAAAAGATATTAGCCCTAAACTCTATTATAGAAGATTCTGTGTGTGTGTATATGTATGTGTGTGTGTGAGAGAGAGAGAGAGAAAGAGGGGAGTGGGTACTGAGGTTTGAACTCCAGGCCTTGTGCTCTTGCTCATCTTTTTTTTCACTCAAGACTGGTACTCTACCACTTAAGTCATGCCTCCAGTTCCCACTTTTTGCTAGTTAATTGAGGATAAGATTCTCACAGATTTGTCTACTTGTGCTGGCTTCCAACTATAATTTTCTCAGATCTTAGCCTCCTGAGTAGCCAGGATTATAGACATGATACAATGGCACCTTACTAGAAGACTTTTTTTTTTTTTTTGTCAGTCATGTGGCTTGAACTCAGGGCCTGGGCACTGTCCCTGGGCTTTTTCACTCAAGGTTAGCACTCTACTACTTTGAGACACAGCACCACTTCTGATTTTCTGGTGGAGTTAAGAGGTAAGAGTCTCACAGAACAGACTGTCTTGCACAAGCTGGCTTCGAGCCTCAATCCTCAGATCTCAGCCTCCTGAGTATCTAGGATTATAGGCGTGAGCCACCAGTGCCTGGCACTAAAAGGTTCTTACATGCGAGTTTTTTTAATAGTACTAACTTTTTCAGACTTAAAATAGTAGTTAAAGATCTGATACTACAACAAAAAGAGATTGAGACCAATCTTTGATATGAACAAACAAAAACTCAAAGTCATAGCAATTTGAATTATCTCATCTACATAAAAGTAAATTACAAAGAAGAGACCCTTATCCAGCAATGCAAATGGGATCAATGTCTAAACACAGTAGCTGGTGGAAAAAGTGCTATATTAAATCCATCATTCAATCATGCTTTAGAAAATAAAACCATGTTAGTAAGAAAAAAAGAGTGGACTTAAACTTTTTATGCCTGATAAAAATTGATATAGAATGATAATAAAACTTTAGAAGCATTTATGCTAAAGACAGAAATTAAGAAAAGATGTCACTACATCCACTGTCTAAAAGTCGTAGTGGGTATAAGAAAAGAAGAAAAATAGCCAGAATCTTGCACCTATAATGACAGCTACACATGAGGTTATCTGAAGGATCCAGGTTTGAAGCCAGCCAGGGCAGAAAAGTTTGTAAGACTTGTTTCCAATTAACTAGCAAAAAAAACTCAGAGTACCAGCCTTGAGCAAAAAGCTAAGCAAGAGTGAGAGGCTCTGAATCCAAGCTCCAAAACCAACACACACACACAAAAAAAAGGAAAGCGAAAAAGAAAAGAGAAGAAAAAGGAAAGGGGAGACAGAAGGTCAAATTAGGAAACAGGAGATAAAGTTATACTTAATTGCAGGTGATATGATTGGATCTTGCTAGAAAATCCAAAGGAACCTCCTACCAGACTTTTAAAAATGTTTTCTAACAAGTTTCTGGACACCAGATGAGATATAAACCTGTTTTGGCTGTGTTCCTATGTACCAACAATAACAGTGAGAAGAGTTCAAGAAGGATTTAGAACAATGCAGACCAACTCTGAGCACCTAGGAATAACCCTGAATGTTTTGCACCTTCAGAGTCAAGATCCAAAGCCCAGTTAAAGGGCATTGCAGAATTTAGGGGAAAGCTGGATGGTAGAGAGGTAAATTTGATTCACATATAAATTTAATGCATTTCTTTTTTTTTTTTTTTTGGTCGGTCGTGGGGCTTGAACTCTGGGCTTGGGCACTGTCCCTGCAC
>NW_012279909.1:0-2993 GCF_000151885.1 Dipodomys ordii
ATGGTAAATAAAGCTGTAATAAACATAATTGTACCTGTAGCTTTAGTATGGCCTTGTTTGTGATTGTTTTGGTAAATACCCAAAAGTGGGATTGCTGGGTCATAGGGAAAGTCTATGTATAAGGAGCCTCCATACTGCTTTCCAAAGTGGTTGAACAAGTTTATACTCCCACCAACAATGCAGTAGGGTTCTTTTTTGGCCACATCCCCTCCAGCATCTGTTGTTAAAGTTCTTGATTATAGCCATTCTAACTGGGGTGAGGTGGAATCTCAGTGTTGTTTTGATTGCATTTCTTTTATGGCTAGAAAAAATAAACATTTCTTCATGTGTCTATTGGCCATTCTTATTTCCTTTTCAGAGAAATCTCTCTTTAAGCCTTTAGCCCACTTATTAATGGAGTGGTTGTTTCTTTGAGGATTTGTTGCTGGGGGATTTCCTTTATTGAGTTCTAAGTATACTATAGACAGAGGGTTAGGACAGTGAATATGTGAGACACAGAGCCCTGGAAATTCAGATTAGGGAAGTTATTACATACTGCCAGCCATCTTGCTTTTCCTCATTTAGTTTATTGCATAAAATGTGTGCCTACGTGTGTGGGGTGGTGGGTAGGGGTGTGTGTGTGTGTGTGTGTGTGTGTAGGGGAGTGGCAGCCATGGTACTGAGGCACAGTTTACTTGGGGCAGTATATTAGATTGCTGTCTGTTTCAAAGCTCATGACTGGTAGGATCCAGTTTCTGTGTATTGGAAGCCCATATAAGGTTAATCACAGTTAATTATTTTTTAATAAGTTTTTTTATTTTACAGAGGGGTTACAGTCACATGAGCAAAGTAATGAGTACATTTCTTATCAAGCATTGTTACGTCCTCCTTTGTTTTTACAGTTAATTCTTTAAGGCTTCTTTACCAGGAAGAATCAGAAAGCATGGTTGGAGGTGAGGTGTTGTCAGAGGACCTCCTAGAAAGAGGATGCTTACTTCTCCTCACCTGATATGTCTGCCCAATGTTTACCTGAAGCTGACAGATTCTTGGCAGATCTACCAGGCACTGTGCTCTGCTCTCTGTCTGCAGACATGCTGGAGGGGATTTGGCATTCTTTCCTCACCAGGTCGGCTGCATTATATTCAACCTTCATGTTTTTTCTCTTGCCATGTCTTGTCTTTAATCCAGGCAGATAGAATAGATTGGAAAGAGGAGTGATTTTCAACCATTCCTTCCTTTGATCTGAGTCATGGGCCGCAGAACAAAGTAGCTACAAATTCATCTTTGCTATATAGAGTTCTACTGCAAAACATACCACTGTTTTATTGTGTTAAAAAGAACAGGATAGAGAGTTGCTTTTATTTACGCCACCTCTCTTTCCTTGACTTTGTCATCATTATGTCAACATTAGCAGTGGACTTGAAATTGCCAAGTGATGTCTAGTTGATTTCATCAAGGAAAGCAGCATGGACACCTGGACCACATAGGTTACAAAGGCAATGGGTAGGATGCCGTTTTTCTGCTTATTCATTCCCACCTTATTTTTCACACTTGACAATGATGTTGTACACTTCCTTAACTGAAAATAATAACCAAGATGCCCTGCTTTCACTGAACCTTAGGAACTAAAGCTGACCTGTCAGACTTGCTCAACACTTTGTTATTTATTTTATTTTTTTTCCCTGGTACTAGGGGTTGAACTCAGCCTCTGGGCACTGTTTCTTTGCTTTTTTGTGCTCAAGGATGGTACTTTACCACTTGAGCCACAACTCCATTTCTGGCTAGTTAATTAAATATAAGAGTCTCATGGACTTTTGTACTCAGTCTGGCATCAGACCTTGATCTTCACATCTCAACTTCCTAGTAGCTGGGACTACAGGTATGCGCCACCAGTGCCTGGCTTTTTTGAAAACTCTGATTGGAGCACAATGTACCCAACACTATTTTTCTGGCATTTTCCAACCACAACAATGAATCATCTCTGCCACTCAGAAATCCATGATAGATCTTCTTCCTTCAGTTGCCTTTTCTTGTGCTAGTGTTCTTGTTGATTATGGGAGGTCCCTGTATTTTTTCTTTTTCTTTTAATTCCCTCTTGGCTGAACTTAATATAGTGTCTTTTGCTCTCAACCAAATAAGCCTGGCTGAGGCAGTGAGCCTTTTTTCTTCAGTGCTGAATGCTTTGTCTCCAAGAGATGGCAACAGCACAGGGCTCTTGGTTTCATCATCTTGGTTTCATCAGGCTGGTCTGCCTGAATTTTGAGGCCTTCAGAACTGTCTGTTTTTGAGAAGGGTAACCATGGGAATCAATGAGTCCTGACTCAGAACGTGACAGCATTCAGTGCTATGGTTATATGGTTTTCTTATTAGAAATAAGTACATTTCATTTGCTGTTTCTTTAGTGATCAATGATCTCTTTTTTAGGGAAAAGTTTACCTTTGCAAGTAAGTGCAGCTCACATTCAATGCAATCTTGTCCTCATTCTTTTCTCTCATTACCTCCTAAAGTAGAGAGGTCTCTGCCCACTGGTCAAAAGGTGCTAGAATTTGGGGATTCTAGAACCAACCTGTGCCAAACAGGTAGTGGATTCAAACTGAGTCACAGGTGAGACTGTAACGTTAGGAGAAGAGACTGAAGCAAAAGTATGATACCCCTCTAAGGGGAGCTTCCTTGCTTTGCTATAACCATTGCTCTAGTGGAAAAAGTGGGTTCACTGTGTTCAGAGCTAGAAGTCCAGAATTTGATGTGAACCATCCATTAAAATGTGTTGGCTGCTAAGTAAAATCTAATATACTTTACATAAAGATCTCAGGCTAAACAAAACATGACTTCACATTTATCTCAGACTGGGGTCTGACCTGTAATACTTTAGGTCATCAGACACAGCTTAGTTATAAAACAAAAATATTACTAACCAAAAAAAAAACAAAGTAAAGAAAACATAAAAAACTTGTAAGAGCATGTACATAGAAAATGTATGTTTTTATATCTGTATATATATATATATATATATA
>NW_012279910.1:0-2951 GCF_000151885.1 Dipodomys ordii
CCCCCCCCACCGACGTTGTAAAGCTCGTTTTGGACATGACAACTTGTACTTCTCATTGTTGCATCAGATCCACCTGTATCCTTAAACAACTGGTTTTTGTTTGTTTTTAAAGCACTGTGTGAAGTTATTTCTTTTTTTCTTTCACTTCTTTTCCCTTTGGTTTATCCTCTGTTGCTATTATTTTTGATTTTGGTAACCTATGTCTTGTATATACCTTTATCTGATTTGGGGAAGGGAAGGAGAATCACAAAATGGTGAGACAAAAGACAAAGGGTGAACCAATGCAACAGTGATGCTCACAAGACACTATGTTGGAAATGAACTTTACAACTTGAAGAGTGAGTTGAGAGGGGAGGGAAAGTGGGAGAAAACAAGGGAGGTGACTGTTCTACAAATGTACTCATTCCCTTACTTATGTAACTGTAACCCCTCTGTATGTTACCTTTACAATAAAGTAAAAATTAAAAACTATTCAGAGTATATTGCTGGGTTTTCTGAAAGTGATACAAATAATATACAATGCAAGGTTAAAGAATTTTGATAAAAGGGTCATTTAAGAAGTGTCTTTAAAATATAAATATAAATAAAAATAAAAAATATAAATATAAATAATATATAATGCAAGGTTAGAGAATTTTGATAAAAAGGTCATTTAAGAAGTGTCTCTAAAAAGAGAATTTGACCAAGGGTATCCAATAATGTGTCAACTCCTGAGCCACCTCCACATTTGACCTTTGAACCTTTATGTCAGACAGAATTCCCTTAGCTTAAGGGATGGCTGCTGGAATAAGCTGGAGAAAAACCTGCGCTCTGGTATTAGAATGTAAGTCATACTACCACTCTTCTACATTTTCTAAGTAACATATCAATTTGCAAAGTGAACATTTTCTAGTCATTCTAGATTTGGATCTAATGAAAGCCTGTCTCTATAAATGGTCAAATCAAACATATATATTTCACTCTTGCTCCTTTCAAATAACTAGTGGAAAGGAACACTTTTTTCCCCTTGTAGTGATTGCTGCTTGTAGAATCAGTTGTCATGGATTATGCTTGGCATGCCAGAGGTCTTGTGAGAATCAGCTGTCAGGCATGGAATAGAATTGTACATTTGCTACAGGTCAAAGGAGAGACCGTATTTTTGCTCATGGAATTTTGTCATTGTGTCAATGGTTGTATAGCTTTGCTGTATTCAACAAGGGCAAAATGTCTAAGAAATTTCATTTAAAATCCTAAAGCTCTTAAAAGTCTCCAAATTATGACAGATTTTGTGAGCCTAATTTTACTCATGGTGATAATGAGAGGACTGAGTAAACATTTTCATTACTAAATTCTGATCCAACAAATTTTTGATAAGAATTTTAGAGCTACACACTTAAAACACTGGAGTTGAATTTCTTAAAATTATTTGGATTCTGTTCACATGCTAGATGATAATGATTTTTCATAAATATGTTGATAATA
Organism: Dipodomys ordii; assembly: GCF_000151885.1. Classification (NCBI taxonomy): domain Eukaryota; kingdom Metazoa; phylum Chordata; class Mammalia; order Rodentia; family Heteromyidae; genus Dipodomys; species Dipodomys ordii. The sequence continues at coordinate 1,462 of NW_012279910.1, forward strand.
TAAATATAGAGAAGGTTAATAAATACTTTTTGGGTCAATATTCTTCAATAAAAGGGTGATATGAATCAAGATGTATTCATGAACTGCTTTTTAAAGTGACAAGTCCTTAATACAACTATTTAATGATAATAATAATAAAATTTTTCAGAATTACATGAGCTTTTAAAAAAATTATCTTATTGTAAAGATGCTGTACAGAGAGGTTACAGTTATATGAGTAAGGTAATGAGTTAACCCCTCCTTTGTTCTTTTCCTACTATCCCTTCCCTCTCCCACTTCCCCCACATGAGCTTTTAACCCATGTGAATTCCTGACAGACCAATGGTGGCATGAATGAGGTGAGTTGGATGGCTTCTTCCCTTATAGGTGGAAGTCTCCATTTGTGGGTATCTTAGCTGTCCATGACTCTGTGACTGTGTTTGATTGGGAAGAAAGAATTTGTTGTGATGTTTAAAAATTAGATTATTTAAAAATTGAGTGATTTCATATACCAAGTCAGACTTCTTGTAGTAAACAGGAACATGCAATCTCCTGTGGCAGTATGGGAAGTGGCTGTCTCTTTTGGATGATCAAGTGCTTTCCTGCATGAAAGGAATTTCCTGCTTTAGGAATTTACATCACACACTATGAGTTTGTGCACCCTCAAAGGCTTCAGAATCTTTCTTTTTAAAATGATCTCTTCCATCATGTTAATTTCTAATGTGCTTTGCTTAGAGTCTTCCCAAGATGACGACTGATGCTTGGTGTTGATACTGGAGAAACCACTACATCAAATTCTGCAAAGATACATATGTTTATGGACTATATTAAAGTGGACAGTTATAGACCCACAAAATTTGTCCAGATTTTTCAAACTTAGGAGGTATATTATTGTGTTCTGAGTATAATAAAGACTATAGTTAATAAAGTAAAATATAGCTAGAAAATATGAAGTTTTACATTTAAGTATAAATACAAAAATATTTCAGAAGCACAAATGAGTTATTAAAAACCATGTTAGAAGGGGGTGTAGGAGTAACAAGCTTGTTTAACATGTGCAACACCCTAGGTTTGATTACTAGTACTAAAAACCTCAATTATGAATATATATCCTGATACAAATCTTATTTAGCAGTATTTTTATGAAGACAGTTTCAATAAGTGAAAAATTTGATATATGTCTGATATGCATTGAGAAATTGAATTGTAGAAATGAAATGGATACTTGGTAGAAATTACGGTCTTTATATGCAAGGCTTTTTAATATTGAGTTCAAGAAAAGTTCTCTTTAAAATGCTTAAAAGACAAACTGACTAAAAAGCTCCAAGAAATGCTAGAACCATTGACTTGAACTAAGAACTTGGGAATTAAATGATATGGGAGATGATAAGAAAATCATGAACAAAAAGACAAGGGAGGCATAGAATTCCATTGTGTATATATACCACATTTTCTTGATCCATTCATCTACTGAGGGGCATCTGGGTTGGTTCCATATCTTAGCTATGGTA
>NW_012279911.1:0-1800 GCF_000151885.1 Dipodomys ordii
TGTGTGTGTGTGTGTGTGTGTGTGTGTATTGCTAGACCTGGGCCTGGATGCCTTCCCTGAGCTTTTTTGCTTAAGGCAGAAAAAAAATCGCTACCACTTGAGCCACAGCTCCACGTCTATCTTTTTGGAATTTTGTTGGAGGTAAGAGTCTCGCAGACTTTCTTACCCAGGCTGGCTTCACACTGTGATCCTCAGATCTCAGCCTCCTGAGTCTCTAGGATAACAGGTATGAACCACCGGCATCCAGGTATTCTTAGTATTTTTACCTCCTCCTTTGTTTTTCCCCTACCATCCTTTCCTGTTCTCAGTATTTTAAACTGGGAAATAAAGATAGTAATTATTCTCACACAACAGAGTCATTCTGAAGGCTGGATGAAGTGAATGGGCTTACAACAATCCATGCTGAGAGGTGTTGGGTAAACATGATTTTAGTTATCACAGTAATTGTTTTTGTTATTGGTTAGTCTAATGATTATGGGGGGCGGGCAGTGTTTTCATCTGCATTTCTTCCAAGTCTCTCCAGCCTGGCTGGCCCTGTGTCCGGAATCTTCTTTGAGGTGAAGATTTAGTTGCACATTTTATATCTGTTCTCTGCAGGCTCTGAAGAACCCTATCCATCAGATGGTACACATTCTTGTAGGTCATGGATGCTATTTGTATTTTTGTTTTAGTTAATAATTTCATCTCTTCTTCAGTGGAAAAGAACCTTTTTTTTTTGTCAGTCGTGGGGCTTGAACTCTGGGCTTGGGCGCTGTCCCTCAGCTTTTCAGCGCTCTACTACTGGAGCCACAACACCACTTTTGATTTTCTATTGGTTTATTGGAGATAAGAGTTCCACGGACTTTCCTGCCCGGGCTGGCTTTGAACTGTGATCCTCAGATCTCAGCCTCCTGAGTAGCTAGGATTACAGGCGTGAGCCACTGATGTCTGGCTTGCAAAAGAACCTTTGATGAGATACTTTACGTGTCTGTGATGCACAGAATCCCTCCCTCCATCCATCAGTTCTCTCTCCCTCCTTGCTCATCACCTGACCACCTTTTGTAGACTTTCCTGAGTTAGAAGCACAGTCCATAGGTTGGTTCTAATCTGCTTCCAGGATCATGAAAAACATTTAGACCATAATTCTCTGCAGGAAACACAGTTGGTGTTGCAGCCCACATGTGCACAGTCAGTGTACAGCCGCTTTGTGGAATCATTGCAGGAGACATCGGCCTCATCATGTGATACACCCTGGCGTTTTCTGTTCTCTTCTAGCTACCTTAGATGGGGACTAGTAAACGCTTGCTGTCAAAGCTCTTTTTTTGAGGGTCAAGTGAGGCTGATGTCCACAGAGAGCCACTGATGGAAATGGTCTTTACTGTGGACAGTGAATTCCGAATTTTACCACTCCCTGTACGAGTACAGGCAGAGCTGTGAGGCCTGTTGAGGTGGGTGTGGGAAGGGGTAGGGGATGAAGGAGAAGAAGAGTGACAGAAAGAGCTGAGTCTGATCAAGGTACCTTGTACGCATGCATGGATGTACGCAGGATGGAGCCCTGGGTATAACTAGTTGATGCTATGAAAATATGGGAAAACATTAAGATAGTAAAATTTATAATGCTAGAAATGTTTGCTTTGTTATTCAACTGAGCAACTGAAAAGTCCGGCTTTAACAAAGACATAATGAATGTAAAAATTTGAGTTTTATGTGTCACCTTGGGCGACACAATATTCTCAGCTTATAGGCCACTCAAAAAGTGTTGGGTAGACCAGGGTTTGCCCACAGACCACAGCTTGTGTGTGTGTGTGTGTGTGTGTGTGT
>NW_012279912.1:0-2416 GCF_000151885.1 Dipodomys ordii
ATGCTTGGTAAGAAATGTACGCATTATCCTGCCCATGCAATTGTAACCCCTCTGTACAGTATGTTCACAAATAAAATAAAATAAAATTAAAAAAAATAAAATGTTATTCTATTTTAAAAAAAATTGTATTGCTGCTAGGCACTGGTGGCTCACACCTATAATCCTAGCTACTCAGGCATCTGAGATCTGTGGATCATGGTTCAAAGTTAGCAAGGCAGGAAAGTCCATGAGATTCTAATCTCTAATAAACTACTCAGAAAAGCAAGAAGTAGCTCAGTGGTTTAAGTGGTAGAGCTCCAGCCTTGATCAAAAGAAGCTCAGAGGTGGGTGGATCACAATCCCAGAGTTTAAGCCCCAGGGCTGGAAAATGTATTATTGATAGGCACCAGTGTCTCACACCTGAAATCCTAGCTACTCAAGAGACTGAGATTAGAGGATAACAGTCCAGAAAGTCCATGTGACTCTATTTCCAATTAAGCACCAAGAAAAAAGAAATCACATAGTATATTAAAAACAATAACAACAAAGAAAAGCCTTTTGTTTTCATGTCTTGAAGTTCATTTTGCTTATTAAGCACCAAAAAGCTGGAAGTGAGCTGTGGCTCAAGTAGTAGAATGCTAGCCTTGATCAAAAAAAGCTCAGGAACAGCACCCAGACCCTTAATTCAAGTCCCAAGACTGGCATACTCACACACAAAATTGTATTGCTATAATGAATGGCATATCTCTATTATTAATTTATATTTAAATTTGTAAAACATAAACACAATAAAAACAAAATATTTTATTCTAGGCAAATAATAAGGACTTTCTTCCTTCCTTCCTTTCTTTCTTTCTTTCCTTCTTTCTTTCTTTCTACCAGTCCTAGGGCCTGAACTCAGGGCCTGGGAAGTATCCCTGAGTTTCTTTTGCTCAAGGCTATCACTCTATCACTTGAGCCACAGCACTACTTCTGCATTTTTCTGTTTATGTGGTACCGAGGAATCGAACCCAGGGCTTCATGCATGCTAGGCAAGCATGCTACCACTAAGCCACATTCCCAGCCCAGGACTTCCATTCCTATAGAGAGATATTTGTATGTTTTATGGGTGTTAAGTATAGACTAGTACCAGACATACTTTATGTATCCTAATTCCAATCATTGGGGAAAATGTAAAGGAAAGCAAAAAAAAAAAAGAATTAAAGAAAGAAAGAAATTAAAGAAAGCAAAGAAGGAGGGAAGGAAGGAAGGAGGGAAGGAAGGAAGGAAGGAAGGAAGGAAGGAAGGAAGGAAGGAAGGAAGGAAGGAAGGAAGGAAGGAAAACTAAAAAGGGACTTTACTGTCCATATACTGGAGAAAAAATATACCATTTTTTTGTTTTTCTTTTTTGTTTTGAAAACAAAAGGAAAACATGGTGGGTCATGCTTTTAATCTTAGCTACTCAGGAAGCTGAGATATGAGGATCATGATTTTAAGTCATCCTGGGCAGGAGAGACTTTGAAAGTTTTATCTCCAACTACCCAGAAAAAAATCTGGAAATGTAGGCATAGCTCAAGTGGTAGATCAGCAACCTTGAGCAAAATAGCCAAGGACCAGAACCCGGGCCCTGAGTTCATACCCTAATATTGGAACAGCACAAATAAAATACAGACATAGTACTTTAGAACAGAAATGATTTTCAAATGCAATAGGACTTTAGAAAGAAATGGTTTTCAAGGAATTCACTTCATGTTAAGGCATAGAAATAAACTTTGAAAGTGAAATAAAACAACTATTTTGGTCAAAGGAATAATATGTGTACTAAAGTGGAAAGACATATGGAATTTGAAGACTGTAAGAATATCAGTGTGGGAGTTGGGGATTTAGCTCAGTGGAAGAGTACTTGCTGGCAATTGTAAGGCCCTGAGTTCAGTCCTCAGCTGACAAAGCTAAAAAGAATATCAGTGCATCCAAATCTCCAAGTATATTTGGAGAACTTTGGGAAACATAGCCTTAGCTGTATTTCCTGAGTCTCAACATAGAGTTATTATTGTTATGATGATGATGATGATGATGATTATTTAGTACCATGCATTTAACCCAGGACTTCACATATGCTAAACAAATTACCACTTGACCCACTTCCCTAGCCTTTGCTCTGTGTGTGTGTGTGTGTGTGTGTGTGTGTGTTGTTCTTGTTGTTTATATTTTGTTTTTTAAAATGAAGTCTTGCTCACTTTTCTGAGGCTTGCTTTGAACTTGAGAGCCTCTTGTTTCCCCAAATAGCCAGGGTTATAGGATATACCACCTGCCTAGAAGGTTTTGATGTTAGAATACTATGAAGCAAATGAAGTCCAATCATTCTAGAAGAGTTGCTACAACTTTTGAACAAGATGGTCAGGAATGTATCTGCCACTTTCATGTGGTACCGAGGAATCGAACCCAGGGCTTCATGCAT
>NW_012279913.1:0-1612 GCF_000151885.1 Dipodomys ordii
AGGAGAGACCGTGAGACTCCTATCTCCAATAAACCACCAGAAAACCGGAAGTGGTGCTGTGGCTCAAGTGGTAGAGCGCTAGCCTTGAGCTGAAGAACTGAGGGACAGCGCCCAGGCCCAGAATTCAGGCCCCATGATGGAAAAGAAAAGAAAAAAAAAAACAAAAACACAAAAGACAGGGTCTCACACAGGAGATACAGACAAAGCATTCCACATGGCTGTTTATACTCCACTGTAACATCTTTGCCCCTTCGTACTTTTTTCTCGGTCAGGGGGCTTGAGCTCAGTGGGTGGGTGCTGTCCCTGAGTTCAGCTCAAGGCTAGCGCTCTATAGCTCCACTTCCACGCTTTTGTAAAAATGCTGTCAACGTTTTTATTCTAGTCTTAGTCATCTGGTTGTCTCAGAAGAGGGGAACACGACTTCCCCACTGAATTCCTTTACAGTGAAAATATTCATCACAAACATGTACCACAGCCTTGTGCCCGCACCTGGCTCTGGTCCCCAGCAACCATCCTGAGAAGCAGGCTGGCCTACCACACCCACCCTTGCAACACATCCAGGGGCTCTGCTGCTACATGCTGAGGCCACATGCTCCTGTCTGCACCCTTCCCTCCGGCGCCTGCTGTTGCTCAGAATCCTAGGACAGTCTCTGGCAGAGGCCTGTGCTCCGAGTCCTGCCCTGCCCACTGACCAAACTCCCAACAAACCGTCCCAACGTACCTTCCAGTCTCCTCCCTCCACTGCCAAACCCCTGGTCTGCGGCAGACCACGGCTGCAGCTAACTCCTTCTCTCCTCTCAGCACTCAGCACAGGCTACAACCCTGTCTGAACATAGGTCTAAAGACAGCTCCAGCTGCTATCGCCAAAGATGGACAGTCTGTCCTGCTGTGTCACTTAAACCTGGAACTACCTGACTTCAGTAACTCAACAAAACATGTGCAATGTGCTTGCTCGCTCGCTCTAACACGCGTGTGTACACAAATTAAAATTTAAAAACAAAAAAAATAAAATTTAAAAACATAACATTCCGCAGAGAAAAAAAAAACAAGCAGCACGGACAGGATGGCCTCATCTTCTCTGCACTCAAAGAGGAATGTGCTAAAAGGACAAAACGTCGAGGTTCCAAACCCTGGACTTTATAAGAAGAGTGCTTCGATCTGAGCGCTCCCACGTGTTTGCCTGCGGCCGTGTCTCCAACGGGACGTCGGGGCGCAGGCCATGGCGCAGGCCGCCCGGGACTGTCAGGCCGTCGGGGCGCAGGCCGCCCGGGACTGTCAGGCCATCGGGGCGCAGGCCGGCTGTGACCCTGGCCCTCCACCGCAGCCCCTGAGAGGCAGTTTGGAGGTACCCACACCCCGCAGCAGGACGGGGCCCCGAACCCGCGGAGCTCCGCGAGGGATGGCAGCGCGAGCCCGATTGCGAGCCCGGGGACCCTCGGGGCGGGGAGGAGGCGCGGCGCGCCCGGCCAGACTTCACCTGTCCGAGGGCGCGCGGCCCGGGCTCCACGTGCTAGAAAACCCGAGAATAGGGGCTGTGTCACAACATTGGCGACCTCGGGGAAGCGGAGGCCGGAGGCCGCGTCCGCACACGCGCGGGGGGCGCGGGCTCGCC
>NW_012279914.1:0-6558 GCF_000151885.1 Dipodomys ordii
TTTTTGCTTATGTGGTGCTGAGGAATCGAACCCAGGGCCTCAGGCATGCAAGGCAAGCACTCTACCACTGAGCCACCTACCCAGCACGCACCTTTATTTCTATCTTGCTTCCTTTTAGAATTTGAGCTGGTAGAAAGATTAATATATAGTCAGCAGTGAAGGCCTGGTGAACACACAGTCCACTTCTGTATCTACACACTCCCAGGCTCTCCTGTTGAAGAGGTACGCTGCTGTGCAGGGAAATGCAGTAGATATGGATGGGACATGGCTGTTATTCCTCCATTGTTTGAAAATAATCCAGCACCTCTTAACCAGATAAGCTATACACCATGACTTTGTTGCTTGTTAAAGGAAAAGAAAATCAGCACATATTAGATAGGATTAACTTACTTTATTTTTGCCTTATAGATGGGTCTGGATGGACTTCAACAAGATTATATCAGAAAAGCTGAATACCCTTTTAGTTCTGAGCAAAAGTGGATGGCTGTTAAGTGTGTGCATCGAACTCAGCAGGTATCTCTCTCTCTCTCTCTTTCTCCTTCTCTTTCTCTCCTCTGCCTCCTCTTTCTCCTCTGTTTTCTCTGTCTCCTCTCTCTCCTCTCCCTCCTCTCTCTTGTTTAGTGGAGATAAGAGTCTCATAGACTTTCCTGCCCCGGCTGGCTTTGAACTGCAATCCTCAGATCTTGGCCTCCTGAGAGTAGTCAGGATGACAGGTGTGAGTCACCGGCGCCCAGCATGTCCTACCTTAAGAACAAACAAAATCATACTGTTTTGTAGAAGAGTGGTTCCCAAATATATGTAGAATTACAAACTGGCAAAAATGACATGTACTAAGCAATCACTGTGGTTTTTGGGTGCTTTCCAAATTTTTATAGCTAGTGTAGAGCGTTCTGTTGTCTACAGTATATAATTATTCAGAGTTACTATTACCAAGTTGTGCTTTCATTGCATAGATTAGGCTGGATGCAGTGGCTCACAATTGTAATCCTAGTCACTTGGGAGCGGAGGTCAGAGGATCAAGATTCAGGGTCAGCCTGGGGGAAAAAAGTTCATGAGACTTCATCTCAACCAGTGACTAGACATCATCGAAGCTATGGGGAAAACACAAATAGAATTTTAGTCCATACTTACCAGGGATTGGATAGGGGCTTTAGGTTTTCATTAATAGTTTTGAGTGTTATTTTTTGTTTTTGTAAACTGGGTATTGAACCCAAAGAGGCCTTATACATACAGAGCTGAATATTCTGCTATGCTTAAAAGAAAAAAAATGCCTGGCAATGCCTTCAATTACAGGATGGTTATGAGAATTTAATAGGATTGCAAGTGAATAGGTAAACATAGATATATAAACAATAACTGATAAAGAGCTTAAACGATTGTCTGCAGGTTAATACTGCATCTCTTTCCTTTCCCTGTTGCATTCTGAAGAGCCTTGTCCCAGATTTCTCGAGCATTTCATTTGAGGCTTGGTATAGTGCTGCCCTCAATGTCTGCAAACATGTAGGGCAGATTCTGTTTTCTGTAGAAAAAGAGAGAAAGCTCTCCCATGAGCTGTTTCGTTTGTTTTGCCCCTTGGCAAGCGCTCTCCCCCACCCCCCAGTGAGTTTTTAAATCTTCAGAGTTCAAGTGCCACTTGGAAAATTAGGCCTAGGGATTAGGAAAAACACACGTCACTTGTTTTGTATCGAAGTTAAATGACACTTGTATTTGGTCTATTTTTTTTCTTCTTAGGACAGACCGGAGGTTTGTTTTATGAAGGGTGCCTATGAACAGGTGATTAAGTACTGCACTACATACCTCAGCAAAGGGCAGAACCTGGCACTTACCCAGCAGCAGAGAGAGCTGTACCAACAAGAGAAGGTACGCATGGGCTCAGCAGGACTCAGAGGTAAGCCCATCTCAGTGTCATTCTCGGAATGGAAAGTTCCGTGCTAACTGCAGAGGAGTCCGTACTTCACAGCCAGGCCATCCGATTCTGCTCCGGGCTTCATAGAACCCTCCTAACTAGCCCCTAAAAGATGGAAAGTCAAAGCTGGGAGCTGATCGTAGTTACGCAGGAGGCTGAGATCGGGGGATCCAGGGTCAACACCAGCCCAGGCAGAGCACACCAGGCCCTCTCTCCCAGGGATACCATGTGCAGGACGGAGCGGCAGGAGTACACAGCTGGCTCTTCCCTTCTAAATAGTTACTTACTGGCTTAGGTAAACTGTATGAAGTCAGTCTCCAAAGAAATTGGAAGAGTTGCTGTTTTTTTTTTCTCCAGTCCTGAGGTTTGAACTCAGGGCCTGGTTGCTGTCCCTGAGCTTCTTTTGCTCAAGGCTTGGACTCTACCACTTGAGCCATAGCATTACTTCCGACTGTGGTACTGAGGGATTAATCAAACCCAGGGTTTCCGTGCATGCTGAGCAAGCACTCTACCACTAAGCCACATTCCCAACCCTTTTTTTTTTTTAATGTAAATTTTTATTGTAAAGGTGATATACAGAGAGGTTACAGTTTCATAAGTAAGGTAGTGACTACATTTCTTTCTGGACAGTGTTACTCCCCTCCTTCATTTTCTCCCACTTTTTCCCCCCTGACCCTTGTGCCCCCAAGTTGTATAGTTCATTTCCAACCTAGTGTCTAGTGAGTATCACTGTTGAATTGGTTCACCCTTTGTCCCACTCTTTCTGCGATTCCCCTTCCCTTCCCTTCTGTACCAGTCTCTTTCCTAGCACCAAGGACTGTCAGACAGCTTTTCCTTCCCAGTGAAAGCCTTAGGGTCTTGCATCTACGTAAATAGTTAAGTAGATCACTCTTACAATGGAAAAACAGAAGTTACTTGCCTCTGACTTTGGTTTTCCATTTCTCTATACCGTCTATTTGAATAAGAATAAATACTTCCTTAGATCTCTCTGGAATTTTTCAGTCTCACCATGAGGTACTTAGGGTTAGTGTGCTTTGGGATAGTTTTTGATATGCCAGGCTAATAATTCCCCAGATACAGGCACATCCCTTTGGTTCATAAGGGAGATTATGAGAGGTTGCAGAATTCTGAGAGTAAGCTAAATGACACATGGAAAATGGACAGGATTTTCTGATGTCTTACTGTCCAAAGGTAACAGGAAACCATAAATAATGATATGATGGTGTCCAGTATTATAAACTCTTTTTGTTGTTGTTGTTGTCGGTCGTGGGGCTTGAACTCTGGGCTTGGACACTGTTAGGTTTTTAAAAAGAGGTAGGCGAGTAAGAACAGCACCACGCACGTGGTATTTAGGTAAAGGGTAGGTTTATTTACCGTTCTGGCTGGCACCAGGCCACGTTGGCCCTCTACGCAGCTGGGAAAGGCCTGGGAAAGAGCTGAGAAAGAGCTAGAAAAGAAAAGAGAGAGCTGGGAAAGAGCTGGGAAATAGAGGTGAGAAAGAGAGAGCTGGGAAAGAGAGCGTCTGGCCTGGGCTAGGCCTTATCTGGGGTATGGGCAGAGAAAGGTGTGGCCACATCAAATTCAGATGTGACCTCAGCGGATGCAGATGTGACCTCTCCCAGGTGTGCCAGTTGCCTAGGTAACACAGGTACTGGGTGAAGACTTTGTTGTGAGGAGGATGGAGTCTGCTCACCATCTAGGAGTGGACCTTACAGACACTGTCCCTCAGCTTTTCAACTCAAGACAAATGCTCTTCCACTTGAGCCACAGCACCACTTCCAGTTTTTGGTAATTAATTGGAGATAAGAATCTCACAGACTTTCCTGCCTGGGTTGATTTTTGAGCCACAATCCTCAGATCTCGGTCTCCTCATTAGCTAGGATGACAGGCATGAGCTACCGGTGCCCATGCATTATATATTCTTATAGAACAAAGGTTATAAGAAATGCCTGTTAATGTTAAGGAGAGAATGAAAGAATCCAAACTTCCTTGGTACTGATGTAACCACTGTTAGACAATCCTTGTCTTCCACAGTTTGCCATGTTTGAAATTATAGGCTGTGTATAATTAATACAGCTTTCCCTCCATGCTGTTGAATTTTCCTTGGAGACCTATGAAATGGAAAGATAAAGATATTTGGTGTTGCCTTCAAAGGCCTATCTGCTTAAAATTGACTTAGTAAAGGTTGAGGAACTCTAAACAGTTGGTTGTGTTTAACAAAGTTGCAGTAGTTTTTGTGGAAAGCAGCTGCAAGAAATTGGTTTATAAAAACCATCTTCAGCCAGGTGCCAGTGACTCACGCCTGTCATTCTAGCTACTCAGAAGGCTGAGATTCTGAGGATCGTGATTCAAATCCAGCCCCGGAAGGAAAGTCCATGAGACTCTTATCTCCAATTAACCACTTAAAAGTGGAAGTGGTGCTGTGGTTCAAAGTAGTAGAACGCTGGGCTGGGAAGGTGGCTCAATGGTAGAGCACTTGCCTTGCATGCCTGAGGCCCTGGGATGGTTCTATTCCTCAGCACCACATATGCAGGGAAAAAAAAGCCAGAAGTGGTGCTGTGGCTCAAGTGGTAGAGCGCTAGCCTTGAGGTGAAGAGCTGAGGGACAGCACCCAGAGTTCAGGCCCACGACTGGACGCCCCCTCCCCCCCAAAAAAAAAGAAAAAGAAAAAAAGTAGTAGAATGCTAGCCTTGAGCACAACGAGGCTCAGGGAGGCGCCCAGGTCCTGAGTGCAAGCCCCAGGATGGCAAAAGAAAAAAGAAAAAAAGATCTTCATTCTCTCTCTGTTGGCCTTTTTCTGTTTAACAGTTCTTTAGTTTTATTCCTTTTCATTTTTAATAGCTTAAAGCAACTCCATATCTAGACCCATTAAATTGTAATGTCCTAGAATTTTAAAGATTGTTTAATAGCTACAAATGAATTCATAGTTAGTCTAAAATGATTGTCAGCTAAATTCTAATGTTTTGTGACTCACATTTTCTGGTTGGGATTCTGTTATTGTTTCCTAAGTTCTTGCTTTGGCTTCTGGTCCTGAGCTGGGTCAGCTGACATTCCTTGGCTTGGTGGGAATCATCGATCCTCCTAGAACTGGTGTGAAGGAAGCCGTTACAACACTCATTGCCTCAGGAGTGTCGATAAAAATGATCACTGGAGACTCACAGGAGACTGCGGTTGCAATCGGTATAGCTAGCTACTTCCTTTGGTTCTTAGCAGTTTTCCTTGAAATGCTGCAGTGCACTTGGGTGAACCCTGGGCACCATGTATGCTTATGTCATGTTGAGGCTGTGTGATTACAATTGATGCACTTGTTTTTTTTTGCCCAGACTTTATATAAAATTGTGGGAAAGCCGATTATAGTTTTTTTTTAAAAAGAATATTGAGAAGTTATAACCAAGTCTTTATGAAATCACTTTATTCACAGAAAGATAATTGTTTGTCACCTCATATTCCCATCAGTTGTAAGCTATACTTAACCTGATTGGGCTTCTTTTAGTTCTTAGATTTTACTGGATTAAATAGTGAAATTTCTTAAATTTAAACTAAAACCAGAGTCAGGACTTAGGATAAATGCAAATAGTTTTGTGTGACTGACAGTATGTTTTGTGATTTTTATTTTTTATTTTTTGGCCTGGGGGTTGGGGGCCGGGGGCTTGAACTCAGGGCCTGGGTACTATCTCTGAGCCTCTCTGTGCTCAAGGCTAGCACTCTACCACTTGAGGTACAGTGCCACTTCCAACTTTTTCTGTTTATGTGGGACTGAGGAGTCGAACCCAGAACTTCATGCATGGTAGGCAAGCACCCTACCACTAAGCCACATTCCCAACTCCTTGTGATTTTTCTTTTTTAATAGACTTTTTGTTCTAAAAAAGAGGTAAAAGTCATTTAACTAAGAGTAGTGTTGACTAAATCCATGAAGCAAAACTAATTTGGCTTTTCTTTTTTTTCCCTCTCTCTGCTTTAGCCAGTCGCTTGGGATTGTATTCTAAAACTTCCCAGTCGGTCTCAGGAGAAGAAATTGATGCTATGGAGGTCCAGCAGCTCTCACAGATTGTGCCAAAGGTAGCCATGTGACCGAGCCGCTTAGAGCTTTGTTCTCAGAGTGAACCCTTACTACTGTTCTATAAACTGTTCACTGCCACATTTACTGGTTTAAATTCTCAAAAGCAGTTCCACTGAAATAGCCTTATTATTGAGTGTTTGCTATCATAAAAAAGGAATATTTGGGGGGAGCGGGGGGGGCAGTCGTGGGGCCTGAACTTCTGGGCCTGGGCCCTGTCCATCAGCTCTTCAGCTGAAGGCTAGCTAGCATTATACCACTTGAGCCACAGCACTACTTCTGGCTTTTTCTGCTTATGTGGTACTGAGGAATCGAACCCAGCGCCCCTCATGAGTGTAAGGCAAGCACTGGACCACGGAGCCACCTTCCCAGCCCCAGGAAGGAGTATTTTTCCACAACCATTAACTTCAGCAAAAACTACATTTCCTTTAAGGAAAGTACTATGGACATTAACAGTGCTTGAATTTATAAATTAAAGCTAGAGAGATGTCATTACTATAAAGTAGTCCCTTATCCTTTGTCCTGTTGGGTTTTAATTTTTTTTTTTTATTGTTATAAAGGTTATGCACAGAGGGGCTACTGTTTTTTTTTTTTT
>NW_012279915.1:0-1912 GCF_000151885.1 Dipodomys ordii
TCTTCAGCTCAAGGCTAGCACTCTACCACTTGAGCCACAGCGCCACTTCCGGCTTTTTTCTTTTTGCTTATGTGGTACTAAAGAATTGAACCCAGGGCCTCATGCATGCAAGGCAAGCGCTCTACCACTAAGCCACCTTCCCAGCCCCAACAAATTATTTTTAAAAAAAGAATGTGTTCACAAAAACTAGTAACCAAATAAACAGCCATAGCGCCACTTCAAGCCTTTTCCGCTTATTTGGTGCTGAGAAATCGAACCCAGCACCTCATGCATGCGAGGCAAGCACTCTAAACCACCTTCCCAGCCCAATTATTCCGATCTTAGTTGGTATTTTTGTAACTTTGTCAGAAGGCTTAACTTACTTTGACAAGGGAAAGCCAAACTGCAACTGAAAAAATACAATGGCCTAAAGTATAGGCTAGTCGATTAATGTTACTAAAAGCCCAAGCTCAAGCATGTAAAAACCATACACCTTTAAAAGGCACATTAACATAATGTAACAAATACATGGTATTATTCCATGTGGATATATCCTATATTCCCAAATATCAATGCTAATTTTATTTATTTTTTTGGGTCCGGTCGTGTGGCCTGAACTCTGGGCTCAGCTCTTGAGCCACAGCTCCATTTCCGACTTTTTTCTTTTTTCTTATGTGGTGCTGAGGAATCGAACCCAGGGCCTCAGGCATGCAAGACAAGTGCTCTACCACTGAGCCACCTTCCCAGCCCATCAATGCTAATTTAAAAAAAACTCTTTTTTGTGCCAGTCCTTGGGGTCGAACTTAGGACCCCTCTGGGCACTGTCTCTGAACTTTTTGGTTCAAGAGTAGAGCTCTACCACTTGAGCCACAACTCGTCTTCAGTTTTTTGTGGGTTAACTGAAGATAAAAATCTCACAGACTTGGGGCTGGGAAGGTGGCTCAGTGGTAAAGCACTTGCCTTGCATGCATGAGGCCCTGGGTTCAATTCCTCAGCACCCATAAGCAAAAAACAAAAACAAAAACGCCGGAAGTGGCACTGTGGCTCAAGTGAGCTGAAGAGCTGAGGGGCAGCGCCCAGGCTCAGAGTTCAAGCCCACGACCGGACCCCAAAAAAAAAAAAAAACTCACAGACTTTTCCTGCCTGGCCTATCTTTAAACTGCTATCCTCAGATCTCAGCCTCTTGAATAGCTAGGATTATGGGAGGTGTGAGCCACTGGTGCCCAGCTAAAAAATATTTTGAGTGCCATATCTATCTTAATTTTACTAACTTCCCATATTTCTTTAAGTAGGTGCTCTACGATGTAAGCCACATGTAAGCATTTCTTTTTTTCTTTTTTCTTTGCCTGTCACAGGGCTTGAACTCTGGGCCTGGGCTCTGTCCCTCAGCTCTTCAGCTCAAGGCGAGCACTCTACCACCTGAGCCACAACGCCACTTCTGGTTTTCTGGTGGTTTATTGGAGGTAAGAGTGTCATGGAGTTTCTTGCCCAGACTGGCTTTGAACTGAGATCCTCAGATCTCAACCTCCTGAGTAGCTAGGATTACAGACATGAGCCACCGGCACCCAGCTAAGCATTTCTTTAAAAACTTACAGTTTCACAAAGCTGGACGCTCCATGAGACTCTCTTCAATAAACAGAAAACCGGAAGTGGCACTATGGCTCAAGTGGGACAGGGCCCAGGCTCAGAGTTTTAAATCATGACCAACAACTTCTCAAAAACATCTTTTTTTTTGGCGGTTGTGGGGCTTGAACTCTGGGCCTGGGTGCTGTCCCTCAGCTCTTCAGCTCAAGGCCAGCGCTCTACCACTTGAGCTACAGCGCCACTTCCGGTTGTCTGGTGGTTTATTGGAGATAAGAGTCTCATGGTCTCTCCTGCCCGGGCTGGCTTTGAACCGCGATCCTCAGATCTCAGCCTCCTGAGTAGCTAGGAT
>NW_012279916.1:0-3162 GCF_000151885.1 Dipodomys ordii
GGGGGGGGGGATAAGGAGTGCAAAGAAGTTCGGACAAAAGGTCTTGTTAATTGGCTAAAATCCTGGCAGCCACAGCTCCGTTGGAAATGCATTTGGAAACTTCAACCTTGCCTCCAGTGCATCATCCTACAGGCTGCAAAGGGCTTTGTCTTTCGAGAAATGTGACATTAAGTCTAGAGGGCGGGGTGGGGGGAAGCAGACACCTGCTCCTGAAACAGAGTAGTGGGGGGAAAAGACGGCGCTTAGTACCCTCAGGCAAACCTTCCAGGCAGTGCCTTCTCCTTAGGAGCTCTGCGTCCCTTCCTGAAGGAAGGGGGGGGGTGGAGAGAGCGCCGCTGGCCTGGAGGGGACCTTGCTGGGTAGCCTGCTGTGCACTCCACCTGCGGGGTGCGGGGGGAGGAGGAAGCCGCACGCACAACGCGCCGGAAGGGGGTGTCTTTGCCCGCCGCGCGTCCCAAGAAACTCTGGCACCAACCGCTGAGTCTGCGCGCCCTGCGTCTCGGACTTTCAGAGGGGGTTGTTTTTACTTTCCTGGCCAGGCTAAGTTACTGAATTTCTAGCAGCCCCCCAGGCACGTAGCCAGAATGACGGGGGGGGGGGCCCTGTGCTGGGACTGATCGCCATTCTACGTGTGTCCCAGCCTGGCCGCGCGGGTGCGCGCGCGCGGGCGAGCAAGTGCGATCCACTCGCGCTGCCAGTGGGTTCGCTCCTCCCCTCACCATTCCTCAGTCTCCTCCATCCCCGACAACACACTCATAAACACTGGCCACGTGGAAATTCGCAGCCAAAGCTCCCTGCCTGGGCGGGTACTCAACATGGTGATTTATAAACAGCTTAGCCACTCCCCAAAGAGCACCTCTCGTCGTTAGCCGTGATGAATTTTCTGGCCGGCTCCATTCTGCTGTGATTAAAATGCTCGGAGGTCTCCTCCCCCCACCCCCAAAAAATGCTCCCTCTGAGCATCGACTTGGCTTCCCTTAGAGTCAGCGCTAGCGCCCCAAGGCTCAGGGCCAGGCGTGTGAAGTGGGGTTCCCCGGGACCTTTTACTTCCCAGCAGTAACTTTTGATTCGCTCCAAGGTACTGGTGCCTCACTCCAGGTTCTGCCCGGCGGTCCTGCTGCTGCTGCTGCCGCTGCTGCTGCCTGCAGTCTGAATCTGCGCTCGGGTCCCCACTAATAGATTTGCAAGCTCGGAAAAGCAACAGCTGCCAGCTCTAGGGGGGGCTTGGAAGCTGTAGGCGCCGTGCGTTCCCGCTCGGCAGAGCAGAGCCGCGGGTTCATCTTCCCGCCGGTCTTGCTCTGGAGTTCACGGCTGGCTGAAGGCTGAGCAGAAAGCTCAACTAGCCAGAGCGCCAGAGCGCCAGAGCTTAGTGAGAGCAGCCCCACCCGTGGACACCTGCCGAAGTCACTGATTAGATTTCCCTAAGCGCTGGCTCATTTGCTTTCACATACTCTCCCTCACTTTTGGAAGTGCCTCACGCAAAAGTTGCCGGGACTAGCGCCAAGAGCGCGCGGGAAAAGCGCACGCAGCCCCATTCGGCGTGGACCGCTGGTCCTTGACAATTTCACCCCATCAGGAGGCGGCGCCCTCCTGGCAAAGTATGCCTGCAGCCTCGCGCAGGGCGAGGGTTCTGCCCGTGCAAGCTCCTACTTCACTCAGTCTAGAGCTGGGCGCGCGGCTGATGGAATGAGGCAGAGTCTCTGAGTTTGTGTTCAGCTCGGATCGCTGAGCTATTAGAGCCAGCAACTCTGCGCCTCGACCCGAGTCGCTCACAAAGAGCGCCCCACGCTGCGCCGGCCTCTCACCCAGGGCTTCCAGCGCCTTTCGCCCAGGGACTGGAAGTGAGTTGAGCCTGGAACTTGAAAGAAAGAGACCTAGGTAGCAGGACGGAAGGGAAGGAGACCCTTATTCTCCGCCAAAGTGGCCAGCGGCAACCCAACAATAAAAAGCACCTGCGCATTCTAACCATGGGGGAGGGGGGCGTGCAACCGGGGCCCAAGTCTGGCTCCTGGCTCTAGGTCTGAACGACACTGAGGTGTGTGTGTGTGTGTGTGTGTGTGTGTGTGTGTGTGTCCTAGGTGAAGAAAAACCGGACTCCCATGACTTAGTGCGACTCTGTGTTTCTCTTCCTGCATCTCTCTCCCACTTCCTCAAAGACCTACTGGGAACACATAATGAACATTTCCCACCCTCATTCAAGTCTTCCTAGTGGCTGTGGTCGATAAGAGCTCAGGGACCGCCCCCCTGCCCCGCTTCTCTGCCTGGGAGACAGATGGGGGGCGGGGCCACCTCAAAGCGGGCGGAGGAAGTCGGGGTGGAGAAGAAGAAGGAGGGGTACCAACCCCGAGAATCTGAATTGCAAGTCTGGTAGGGGCGGGGGGGGGTGGAGGAGACCAGGAGGAGGGCCAAGAAGACTCCGCGCCCAGGGGAGGAGAAGGGGGGGGGTAGCTCCAAGCCAATCAGTGGAGCCGGCCTGGGAGGTTGCTAGCGGTATCCACGTAAATCAAAGGGCGCGGAGCCAATGGGAGGGGGCGGAGGGGGCGGGGCCCAGGCGCGTGCCGCTGCGAGCGGGCGCTGCCAAGAGAGCGGGAGAGAGCTGGGGAGAGCAGCGCGAGGGGGGGAGCGAGCGCGGAGCGAGTCAGAGTGAGCTGGAGCGAGAAGGAGGGAGAGGAGAAAGAGAGCGAGGGCGGGCGGGCGGGAGGCAGCGGTAGCAGCAGCAGCAACAGTAAAAGCAGGAGCAGCAACAGAAGGCGTCGGAGCGGGCGTCGGAGCTGTGTGCCAGGGGAGAGAGAAAGAGGAGAGAGAGAAACAGTGCGAGAGAGGAGAGAAAGCGAGAGAGAGGGGAGAGAGAGGGAGAAAGAAAGAGAAAGAGAGAGAGAAAGCGCGAGAGAGAACCCGAGGCGGAAAAGTAACTGTCAAATGCGCGGCTCCTTTAACCGGAGCGCTCAGTCCGGCTCCGAGAGTCATGGCGACCGCAGCGTCTAACCACTACAGCCTGCTCACCTCCAGCGCCTCGATCGTGCACGCCGAGCCGCCCGGCGGCATGCAGCAGGGCGCGGGGGGCTACCGCGAGGCGCAGAGCCTGGTGCAGGGCGACTACGGCGCGCTGCAGAGCAACGGGCACCCGCTCAGCCACGCTCACCAGTGGATCACCGCGCTGTC
>NW_012279917.1:0-2060 GCF_000151885.1 Dipodomys ordii
GCCAGAAGTGGCACTGTGGCTCAAGTGGTAGAGCGCTAGCCTTGAGCTGAAGAGCTGAGGGACAGTGCCCAGGCCCAGAGTTCAGGCCCCTCGGCCAGACCCAAAAAAATTAAAAAAAAAAAAAAAGAATGTTCAAGTGCCCCAAAAGGTAAAGAATGGTAAGCCAAAGGAAAAACTAGAGAAAATACAGAAGACAAGCGACAAAATGGCATAATTAAAGCCTCAATTCTCGTCACTGGTGGCCCACAACTGTAATCCAACTATTCACGAAGCTGAGATCTGAGGACAGTCATTCAAAGCCAGCCCAGGCAGGAAAAGTCCGTGGAATTTTTATTTTGAATTAACCACAAAGCCAGAAGTGGAACTGTGGCTCCCATGATAGACTGCCAGCCTGGAGAGAAAAGGCTAAGGGACAGTAAGCACCCAGGCCCTGAATTCAAATCCCAATAGTGGAACAAAAATATCTAATGTACCAAATATTACATACATAAACTCTATAAATACATTAACTAAAAGAGATTGATAGAGTGGATATTAAAAGCTGCCAACCCGGGCACAGTGGCTCACATCTGAAATTCTAGCTACTCAGAAGGCAGAAATAAGGAGGCTCTCATTTGAGGCCACCCAGGCAAAAAGTTAGTGAGACTTGCATCTCAATTGAAAAAGCTGGACATAGTAGCATACCTAATTGGTAGCATGTTCCCATCGTGCTAGTGATGTGGTAAGCATAAGAAGAATTGTGTTCCAGATTGGACCATTTAAAAGAACAAGACCCTATTTAAACAACAAAAAAGCAATCAGGACTAGAGATATAGTTTAAGTAATAGAGCACTTGCCTAGTAAGCATGAAGCCCTGAATTCAAACTTCTGTACCGCCAAAGAAACGTTGCTCAACTATATACTATCTTTTAAAACTACTTTAAATATAAGAATAAACATGAAAATAAAAAGTTGGAAAAATATAACATGAAAATATTTAGCAATAAGAAAGCAAGAGTGTCTAATTTGTTGAAGTAAATATCAGAGCCAATAAATACTAGAGGAAGAGAATGAAATTCTATAATTATAAAAAGATCAATTTACCAAGAAGATGCAACACACATTCTCTAAATGTCAATGTATCAAAACCTAGAGACTAAAAAATACATAGAGGTAACAATAGTAGAATTAAAAGAAGGAATAAACAAATTGATAATTGTGTTAGAAATCTCAACATCTCCTTCCCAACAAGTAATAGAACAATTAAAAAACCAGCAAATATATAGAACAATGTAAGAACACTACCAACCAATAGAAATTAATTGGTCTACATGTAGAACATTGTACTCCAGGCCAGGTGCTAGTGGCTCACACCTGTAATACTAGCTACTCAGGAGGCTGAGATCTGAGGATCGCGGTTCAAAGCCAGTCGGGGCAGGAGAGACCGTGAGACTCCTATCTCCAATAAACCACCAGAAAACCGGAAGTGGCACTGTAGCTCAAGTGGTAGAGCGCTCACCTTGAGCTGAAGAGCTGAGGGACAGCACTAAGGCCCAGAGTTCAAGCCCCACGACCGACCAAAAAAAAAAACAAAAACGTACTCCAAACAAGAATATACATTCTTTTAAGGTGCCAACCAAATGCATGTCAAGATACATCATATCCCAGAACATAAGCAAATCCCAAAACTGTTAAAATACTATAAATCATATCAAGAATTTTGAAATATAATGAAATCAGTAACAGAACAAGAAATGATTAAATATTTGAACATCAAATAAAAACGAGGGAAGGCGTAACAATGTTTGACAAGAAATGTACTCATTATCTTATCACCCTGACAATGAAATTAAATAAAAACAACAACAATGCTCATTGTATATCGTAGGTCAAAAAGAAAATAATCAAAAGAAATAAAATATATTGACTGAAAGGGGAGAACTCAAATATTGTAATTTCTTCTTTTTTGGGGGGGAGGTCTAGTCGTGGGGCCTGAACTCTGGGCCTGGGCGCTGTCCCTCAGCTCTTCAGCTCAAGGCTAGCACTCTACCACTTGAGCCACAGCACCACTTCCGGCTTTT
>NW_012279918.1:0-3310 GCF_000151885.1 Dipodomys ordii
AAAAAAAAAAAAAAAAAAGACAAGCCCTTGTACCCTAGCCCTGGACATAGCATTTATTTTTATCCAAGGTTCACTAAATTTTTGGGTGGCTCTCTTCACAGCTGGGTTCTAAAAACTCAGTCAACTATAAATCCTCTGATTCTCCATGTCTATCTCTAACTGCACAGCCACATTATTTAGCTTAAATAAAGGAAACTATCTTTATCCTTACCCATTTGCATTAACAAAGCACCACATATTCCTGACCAGTGCTGGCAACTTCCTTTCCAGGTGCAGTTTGAAATATCAACTTGTTTGCCCAGATCTCTGGTCTCCCCTTGAGGATATGTGCAGCCTCAAATTTCCTAATCTCTGAGGGAAAAAACACAATCATGGTGGTGCAATATGTTTTGACAGCCACAGTTCTCAAAATCCTCTGTGATTGCACCAGCCAAATCTCTAATTCAAGGCCTTTAAGGGCCCTTGGGTTTTGAATTATAAATTGAAGTTTTCCTGAATAGACTCCAAAAGTTCAAAAATCAACTGATTTTTGTAGAAACTCTGTTAGCCCCAAACCACAGGGTTTGATACTCCAGCAACCTTGGGTATCAATGTGATCCCTGGAAAGGAAGAAAGTCAAAAAACATCAATTCCCATCTATTTAAGTGACTGAAACTTGAGTTTGCTCATTCTTTACATGTCCTTTAAACTAGACCTCCTGAAATCATCATTTTTCCCTTGAAAAAACATGAGTTCACTTTTTAATTAAAGTTTAATTAAGTTTAAAGGGATATTTGAAGATATACACACTTAGGCAGAACTAAGTTAAAAGCTCCAGAATCCTGACTTCTCATGCCTGCCATTTCCATAGTGCCTCCTTTACTCTTCTGTCATAAAACAGAAAAAGGGAAATCATCCTAACAAAAACTCAACCTAAACTCCTTCACAATCATGAAAAAGCAGCTGATAAATTCTTAATTCATGAACTCTTCACTCCTAAACAGTTATCTTTAGATATTAACTAGTTTCTTCCTACATAGAACTGTGTTCCAAAAGAGAAGAAATTGTTTCCCAATGTACCATTATTCTTTCACTAAAGAAAACGCACTTTAAAAAAAAGTTGATGTCATCTACTAGTTATTGCAAATAAGGGAAGCCTTGGGACCTAAGTTTCTTTGGGCCTGGCTTACTTCACTCAATATAATTTTTTCCAAGTCTTTCCATTTCCTAACAAATGGGGCAATATCATTCTTTCTGATGGAGGCATTTGGCAGAGGAAGGGGGGGAGGGGGGATGGGAGGGCAGGGATGGGAAGGGGAAACAAAGGAGGAGGCAACAATGCTTGAGAAGAAATGTTCTCATTACCTTGCTCTTGTAATTGTAACCCCTCTGTATGGTATTTTCACAATAAAAAACTTATTAATAAAAAAGTTGATGTCAAATAGTAATAATAAGCTTGCACTGGTATGTTAAGAGTGCTTACTGATCTATGTCCCATGCTGAATAAAAGGATTTAACAATCAAAATGTCCATTATTGCTCAAATACAGAAATTTAAGATGTTTGGCAGAAAAATCTTATTTCCAAAGCTAGTTCTTAAAATGTTTCTCAACCACTGTCCATATGCCAGTTCTATCCTTATTCATTTCCTTGCCATTTTTCTTTTAACTCTATACCTCTAACTTTATATAAAGCACCTAGTCACACAGGCCTTAATGACTTTGTCATTGAGATAGAGAAAATGCTGCCTTTTGTACTGAGTCAAGCAGATCTATCATATGTCCTTTCCACTACTAAAATCTATTTTCCTTCTCCTATCTTGATAATTTTATATTCCCAGGCTTCCTTTATTCCATTAGTACATCTAAAATGTATTCTAACAATATTAGGTTTCTACTTCCTTCTCTATTACTTCACCCACCATATCCAAGACTTTCCTGGCTTTTGCAGACCTTCTTAAGGTAATCAAGATAATTCTACAAACAATTAGGAATATCACAAAAGGCATTAAAATTCAAAAAATAGAGTAGAAATGCTTACAAAATATAGGAAAAGCGCCAGGTACCGGTGGCTCATGCTTATATTCCTAGCTACTCAGGAAGCTGAGATCTGAGGATCGTGGTTCAAAGCCAGCCCAGGCAGGAAAGTCCGAGAGACTCTTATCTACAATAAACCCCACTCAGAAAACCGGAAGTGGCACAGTGGCTCAAGTGGTAGAGCGCTAGCCTTGAGCTGAAGAGCTGAGGGAAAGCATTCAGGCCCAGAGTTCAAGCCCCATGACTGACAAAAAAAAAAAAAACAGGAAAAGCATCTACACTGTTCTAAAAGATAAGTGGTAATAAGAATTCACTTTGAAAGGAGCCATTACAGAAACACAGATGAGGTAGCAATAGGGAAAGATAAAATATATATATATATATTATATATATATATATAAAATAAATGCTCTTGCGTGAGAAACTCAAGACAATGTGTAGGTAAATAAACACAAATGGAAAGGGTGGCAAAGATGAGTTTGGGATAACCACTTTATCCTGTCATTAAAAATCTTCACAGATAACTTGAAAAATAAAAACAATTTAAGTTCTCCCTTCTTCCCAGAGGCCAGGAGTGTCACAGCCGCTGTCAGAGTGCTGAGACCCATCTAACAAGTGCCCTCAGGTTCTGTCTTCCCCAGGTATCCCATTTAGCACCTGAGCACACCTCAGCCACGCTCTCATTCTTCATATGAAATTGCCTTGTCTTCACAGTTTCTGTAGTAAAGCATGGCCAGACCTTTCATGCTGGTTCTAATACAGGCATCAAGCATCAGCAAATAATTAAGTCATAATATCCACAGTAATCAGGGTAACTAATTTGTCCCAGCTTACCCAAGAAAAGTGTTTGGAAATGTAAATCTAAAGTATCCCAAGATGGCTGGTCACCCAGTCAGGATATATGGCTGCATCTTCCGGATTTTTCCATAGGATCAAAGACATACAGAAAAATCTCTCCAAATTGCCTTTCTAGAACTCAAACATTCCTTTCTGCTATGGCTTCTCATTCTAATGTGCTGTCATCAGTGAACATAGTGAGCAAAAAATGCTTTCCATATAGTATGCACCTTTGGCATACTGTCAGTGACTGATATGTATTTCTAATATTTCTATCAACTTATATATTAATCAATTCCTAATCTGAGTGTTTCTCTATGGGACCTTAGAAATTGAAAACTATTAAAACTCAAGAGATCGGGGCTGGGTAGTTGGCTCAGTGGTAGAGCGCTTGCCTTGCATGCCTGAGGCCCTGGGTTCAATTCCTCAGCACCACATAAGCAAAAAGAAAAAAGCCGG
>NW_012279919.1:0-2028 GCF_000151885.1 Dipodomys ordii
CTGGGCCTGGGCACTGTCCCTCAGCTCTTCAGCTCAAGGCTAGTGCTCTACCACTTGAGCCACAGCGCCACTTCCGGCTTTTTTCTTTTTGCTTATGCGGTGCTGAGGAATCAAACCCAGGGCCTCAGGCATGCAAGGCAAGCGCTCTACCACTGAGCCACCTTCCCAGCCCCATGGCAGCTGTTTTGTAAGGATTACAAAGGTAACGGTAAGCTTTCTATGTAGTGGCACTTGCATAATTGGCTCCTTTAAAAATATATGTAGCTGGGTTCTCTGTGGTTACTCCTTACAAAAATAACTTTCAACTCTGGAAAGTGGTATGGAGGTTCCTCAAAAGACTAAACATAGAGCTCACTTATGACCCAACAATCCTACTCCTGGGCATTTACCCAAATGATCACAAACAAGGCCACACTAATGCTACCAGCACAACTATGTTCATTGCAGTATTATTTACCATAGCTAAGATATGTAATCAATCCAGATGCCCCTTAGTAGATGAGGGATCAAGAAAAGGTGGTACATACACACAATGGAATTCTATGCCTCCATCAGAAAGAATAACATCGCCCCATTTGTAAGGAAATATAAAGACTTGGGAAAAATAAATATTAAGTGAAGTAAGATAGAACCAAAAAACCAGGTTCCATGGATTTCATCATTTGTAATAATTAGTATGTCTAGGATAGTCCCAGCAGAGGATCACAATAGCTCAATAGCTATGTACTTATGACCATATAAAATGATGCTAATCAAAAGGAACTCCAAGATATGGAAACAAGAAGGTTTTTGTTTTTGTTTTGTGTAAGTATTGTGTGAAGTTATTTCTTTTTTTCTTTAGTTTTTTTCTTTTGGTTTATCCCTTGTTGTCACTGTTTTTTAAATTTTTGGTACTCTGTGTCTTGTATATACATTTATCTGATTTGAGGAAGGAAAGGGGAATAAAAAAATGATGAGGAAAAAGGCCAAAGGGTGAACCCATGCAGCATCAGTACTCACAAGACATTGTGTTGGAAATGAACTTTACAACTTGGGGTGGAGGGGTAGGGGAGGAGGGAAAGTGGGAAAGACACTAGGGAAGGAGTAACACTGTTCAACAAGAAATGCACTCATTGCCGCACTTATGTAACTGTAACCCTTCTGTGCATCACCTGGACAACGAAATCAAAATTGCAAAAGTTTCAAATTGATTACGTATTTCAACAAAATTATGTCATTAATCTGTTAAAAATATTGGATATCCAGTACTGGATGGGGAATCCTTTTAACTCTTGACATCAGAGTCAAAACAGTAAATTAGGCTACTGATAAATTTGACTCTATTAAAAAGTACAAAAATCATACTGAAAAAATTATTATGAGGAAAAAAATTAAGAGATTAAAAATACCAAAGAGTGATTTTTTTGGTATGTTACCTCTTCTTCTTTTTTTTTAAATTGTGAAAATACTGTACAGAGGAGTTACAATTAATGGGCAAGATAATGAGCACATTTCTATCAAGCTTGTTGCCTCCTCCTTTGTTTCCCCTTCCTATCCCTTCCCATCTACCACCCCCACCCAATCTTCCCCCCATTGCCAAAGTTGTAAAGTTTGTTTTTCAACATAAGGACTTGTACATTGTTTCAATGTATCCACCTGTATCCCTATTTAAACGATTTGTTTTTCCCTTCCCCTCCTCAAATTATAACAACATCAAATATAGTGAAAGCAGGAGTTATACTGTGGGGGACATACAAAGCAACAAAGAAATCATCTTATAAATATGTTAGAAATAATCACATGAAAGAAAAACCATTTGAGTCCTTATCTTGGGGTTCATTTTGCCTAACATCAACTAACCTGACCTTTTCTGCTTGTCTCAGACACATACTAGTTATTGCAAATAAGGGAAACCATGAAGCCTATGTTTCTTTGGGCCTGGCTTACTTCACTTAATATAATTTTTTCCAAGTCTTTCTATTTCCTAACAAATGGGGCAATGTCATTCTTTCTGATGGAGGCATAGAATTCCATTGAATATATATACCA
>NW_012279920.1:0-1542 GCF_000151885.1 Dipodomys ordii
GAAGGGGAAACAAAGGAGGAG
Source organism: Dipodomys ordii (assembly GCF_000151885.1). Classification (NCBI taxonomy): domain Eukaryota; kingdom Metazoa; phylum Chordata; class Mammalia; order Rodentia; family Heteromyidae; genus Dipodomys; species Dipodomys ordii. Next base: position 22 of record NW_012279920.1, read on the forward strand.
ACTACAATGCTTAATAATAAATGTACTCATTATCTTGCCCATGTAATTGTAACCCCTCTGTACAGTATTTTCACAATAAAACAAAAAAAGAAAGAAAACCATGTGTGAGGGTAAGGAAGTCCTTCTAAACTGAAAAAAAAAGATACATTTTGGAAGGAATAAGGGAAAGGAACCTTCGAGACCTTTTATTCTCTGAAGTGCCCTCTTGGTCACCAAGCTCAAGACTCACTTCCCTTTGGAACTAATTGTAGGACCTAGCAGGCCAGAGAAGATTTAGTGCTTTGCAGGACAAGCTACTCAGCACCATATCAGACAGAAGATTTATTGATTTGTTTGCTCTTTCTGGGAAGGCTATTTCCTCTATAGAAGAGAGTGAGAGACTGAGAAGCTGTGTGGCCCAGGGTCACCATCTGAGCAAGAAGGGAGTAAAATTGCACAGAGAATCCCTGACTGTAGGGAGGGCACCCACCCAAGACTCATGGGATGAGACTCTCCTTCTTTCACTGTTGACTTTAGTATCTATAGTTTGTGAAGCTAATGGAAACATGCCATAAAACTGAATGTTGAAGCTGGGTGCCAGTGGCTAATACTTCTAATCCTAGCTACTCAGGATGCTGAGATCTCAGGATAGCATTTCAAAGGTAGCCCAGGTAAATAGTCTGTGATGTTTTTGTCTCCAATTAACCAGCAAAAAAGCTGGAAGTGGCGGTGTGGCTCAAGTGGTAAAATGCTAGCTTTGAGAGAAAAAGTTAAGCATGAGATCAAGGCTTTGAGTTCAAGCCACAATAATAATAACAACAACAACAACAATAACAACACACACACACACACACACACACACACACACACACCAAAAATAAAATAAATCTAGGAATTTTAAGTAAGGAAGGACTATTTTGTTTTGGGGATAACACACAGAGGCACTGACGGGCCACAGCAGTGGAGATGAACAATCTGAGAGAAAAAGATGGAAACCTAGATGACGGTTTGTGAAAACATGAAGTGATTCCCATTAATATCCACTAGAGGTCCAGAGATAAGGAAACACTTCCCAGATCAGAGGCCCTGGGGTCAGGGGGTTGGCTATAGATGGTTATAATCAAAGTCATTCATCTAATTCCAAAGGATTCCCTCAAAACTGGCCACTTTGATCTTTTTTATTTTATTTATTTATTTTATTATCTTTAAGAGTCATGACTTAACAAAGCAGTTTTTGACTACAATGTATCTTGATCAATGTCACCCCTTTCAATATTCTTACCCATCTCTCTCCTACCCATCCCTTCCCTCACTCTTCTTAATTTTGTAGGATATATATTGAATTTTTGACTGTATTCTCCCCCCCTTTTCCTCTTCATTTTTCTACTCCCTTTCCCCTTGATTCCATCCCACCGGTTTCTTTTTTTTTTAATTTTATTTGTGAAGATACTGTACAGAGGGGTTACAATTACATGGGCAGGATAATGCGTACATTTCTTACCAAGCATTGCAGCCTCCTCCTTTTGTTTACCCTTCGCATCC
>NW_012279921.1:0-2269 GCF_000151885.1 Dipodomys ordii
TATGGGCTTTCTTCCCTAGGCTATCTTCAACTCTAAGCCTCCTAGTAGCTACGATTATAGACATGAGCCACCTATGCTCAGGTGAGAGTAAACACCTTTGGCTCTCTTGTAAGACACAGGACTCTCACTGCAATGCAAAAGCAGCCACAGATAACAGGCAAAGTAAACAAGGCTGTGTGCAAACAAAACTTTGTTAACAAAAGTAGCCAGGGAACAGGGCTTGGCTTGTGGCCTATAACCTGTCATGCTTTGGTCAGAAACACTGGCTGGTACACACTTAGGTGCTGAACAGGTTCTGGCAGAGTGGATTAATGGGAGCCTGACTACTGGTGACCCCTTGATCTGGCTCCCTTAGGGCCTTAAGACATTAGAAGCAATGGTGGTTGGGCACCAGTGTCTTACACATGTAACCCTAGCTACTCAGGAGCTCTAAGGATCTTAGTTTGAAGCCAGCCTGAGCAGTAAAGTCCCTGAGATTCATCTCCAATTAACTACCAAAAAAAACAGACATGGCACTGTAGCTCAAATAGTAGAGCGCTAACCTTGAGGGGGGAAAAAAAGAAAGAAGAAAGCAGCAGCAGCAATGGTAAGCTAGGTGTGGTGATACACTCCCGTAATCTCAATACTAAGGAGGCGAGGAAGGAGGATCTTCACTTTGAGGCCAACATGGGATACAAGCTTGGCCTAGAGACCCTGTCTTGAAAAAATGAAGGGAAGGGTAGAATGATGGGAGAAGTGACTTTGATCAAGATGCATTGTACTCATAAATTGACTTATTCAGCTAAAGATAATAGATGAAGTTGTGAAAACTAAAAACTAAAATTACCATCTTAGCCATTTTTTAAAAATAAAGGGAAAGATGGAGATAGAGAAGGAAGAGGAAGGAGGAAGGAGGCTTGGTGACTCTGGCTACTGAACCACTGAGGACTGTGTGTGTCATCCACAGGGAGGGGAGCTATGAGGAGTCTCTAGGAGGAAATCCTAGCAGGGACTGGTCAAGAGCAAGGGAAAGGGAGCTGACCTGAGTCCTGGTCAGACTTCTGAGGTTGGGCCTCCCATGTCTTTGGAATATGGAAGTAAAAGATTCTACAAGCTACTAGATGTGTGCACCAAGAAAGCAGGCACTTTGTTCCCATCTCCCCTAAATTCCCAAAAGCCAGCACCCAAAGGGAAGTTTGGTACTTATTTTACAAACAAATGTGTGAAGGCTAGGGTTAGGTGCCAACCTGCTCTTGTGTGTGTAAATATATACACATGGGTACAAGGACTCACCGAAGCAAGCCTGGTGGCGCTGAGTGAAGCCAGGGGGACAGCGACAGGAGAAGGTACCGATGGTGTTGACACAGATGAACTGGCAGTTGTGGTGCCTGGAGGAGCACTCGTCCAGATCTGTGACACAAAATATGCAGCTGCTCAGGGGCATGGATCAGGTGGACCTGCTGCAGCTAGGCAGGGTTGGCAGGAATGGTATAAAGGGCATGGGACAGTAGGGAACAGGGACAGAAAGGTTAGCACGGGGTGTGTGGAGGGAAGGACATTACCTCTGCATGTCCTGCCATCTTCCTCTAGCCGGTAGCCGCGGGGACAGGCACATAGGAAGCTGCCCTCCGTGTTTTTGCAGAGGAAGGGGCAGGGCTTGGGGTCCTGGCTGCACTCATCCACATCTAGGTGGGGAGGTGGGGTGGTGATGGTAAGGCGGGTGTGAAGAAGTAAACATTGCCAGAGATGGGGACGGGTACTCGGGCTGGGTCCACTTCTCAGGGGACTCTGAACATCCAAAACTGTGTACCAGGTGCTGGTGGCTCACACCTGTAATCCTAGCTACACAGGAGAGTGAGATCTGAGGATCACAGTTTGAAACTAGGTGGGGCAAAAAAGTCCATGACAGTCTTATCTCCAATAAAATACTCGGAAAAAGCTGGAAGTGGCGCTGTGGCTCAAATGGTAGAGCGCCAGACTTGAGCACAGTTTCAGGGACAGCACCCAAGCCCTGAGGTTCAAGCCCCAAGACCAGCACACACACACACACACACACACACACAAACCTGTGTACATACCTACACAGGAAGTGACTTTTTTCCCTATAAAAATAGTACATAGAGGGGCTGGGAAGGTGGCTCAGTGGTAGAGCGCTTGCCTTGCATGCATGAGGCCCTGGGTTCCATTCCTCAGCACCACATGAGCAAAAAGAAAAAAGCCGGAAGTGGTGCTGTGGCTCAAGTGGTAGAGTGCTAGCCTTGAGCTGAAGAGCTGAGGGACAGTGCCCAGG
>NW_012279922.1:0-1245 GCF_000151885.1 Dipodomys ordii
TCAAGCAGAAAAGGTCAGATAAGTTTATGTTAGGGAAATGAACCCTAAGATATGTATTCAAATGTTTTTTTTCTTTCATGTGATGGTTTCTAACACATTTATAAGATTATTTCTTTGTTGCTTTGTATGTCCCTCACCCGTGGTATAACCCCTGTTTTCACTATATTTGATGTTGTTATAACCTGTGGAGGGGAAGGGGAAAAACAAATCGTTTAAATAGGGATACAGGTGGACCCATTGCAACAATGAGATGTACAAGTCGTTATGTCGAAAAACGAACTTAACAACTTTGGGGGGGAGGGAAGGATCGGGTGGGGGGAGGGGAGGAGTATGGGAAGGGATGGGAAGGGGAAACAAAGAGGAGGCAGCAATGTTTGATAAGAAATGTACTCGTTATCTTGCCCATGTAATTGTAATTCCTTTGTATGGTATTCTCACAATAAAAAATAAACAAAATAAAAATTAAAAATTAAATAAATAAATAAATAAAATAAAAATGGGGTCTGGGGACACACTTCAATAGTAGAGTAATGAGCCTAACATATATGAGCCTTTGGGGTCAATCCCAAGCACCACAAACAACAACAGCAATAATAACAATAATGTTAAAGTAATATGGAAAGCAACAATTACAGGACAGAAAACATAGAAGTATGGACACCTGAACAAGTCACTTTCACTTGGACCTATGGCTCCTAATTTGTAAAAATAAGCATTAGAAGCTCCTGTTAAACTCTAATAATCTGTAATTTTACTCATGTCCACTAGGTACCAGTCCTGAATTAGGTGATAGAAGAAGAGACACAAAGGTACCCAACACACAATTCTAGAGGGTAGCCTTGATGTTATCCTTTATATCTCCTTTATATTTAGGAATAATTTCTACAATATGGATTTTGCACTGCATTCTTTTTTCTACTTATATTTCTCTTTCTTGCAATAGTCACATAATCCATGCCTTCATCATGATTTCTGGCTTTTGCTCTAATGTTGTCTTCTTAGTGAGTTCATCCCTGATCATTTTCCTTAAAATCACCTCTGCCGGTTCCTCAAAAGACTCCACATAGACCTCCCCTATGACCCAACAATCCCACTTTTGGGCATTTACCCAAATGTTCATAAACAAGACCACACTAAAGCTACCAGCACGACTATGTTTATTGCAGCATTATTTACTATAGCTAAGATATGGAACCAACCCAGATGTCCCTCAGTAGATGAATGGATCAAGAAAATGTGGTATAT
>NW_012279923.1:0-1730 GCF_000151885.1 Dipodomys ordii
CATTTGTTAGGAAATGGAAAAACTTGGAAAAAATTATATTAAGTGAAGTAAGCCAGGCCCAAAGAAACATAGGTCCCATGGTTTCCCTTATTTGCAGTATCTATTATATGTCTGAGTCAAGCAGAAAACGTCAGATAAGGTGATGTTAGGTGAAATGAACCCTAAGATATGTATTCAAATGTTTTTTCTTTCATGTGATTGTTTCTAACACATTTATAAGATGACTTTTTTGTTGCTTTGTATGCCCCTCCCCCACAGTATAAGCTCTGCTTTCACTGTATTTGATGTCGGTATAATTTGTGGAGGGGAAGAGGAAAAACAAATCGTTTAAATAGGGATACAGGTGGACCGATTGCAACAATGAGATGTACAAGTCGTTATATCGAAAATGAACTTTACAACTTTGGTGGGGGGGGGAAGAATTAGGGGGGACGGCGGGAGGATGGGAAGGGATGGGAAGGGGAAACAAAGGAGGAGGCAACAGTGCTTGATAAGAAATGTACTCATTGTCTTGCCCATGTAATTGTAACCCTTCTGTACAGTATTTTCACAATAAAAAAATAAAAAAAGAAGATTCTCCAATAAGTACTCCAATTTGTACTCAAATCAAAATCCATGATGAATTTATTGTTGTTTTTCACTCTAGTTGTGGTTTTGTCATGCTTCATTGATAGGTGAATTCATTCTATTATTTTCTTGTGTATATGTATTCTGGGTGTGATTTTTTTTTCTGAGTCATTTGAAATTGACAGGAAAGGATGAAGTCAAAATCCAAAGATATATGCCGAAAAACCAATGATTTTCCATCAAAACATCAATTTTTTTTTAAATACTGGAGAATTTCCTTACTTTCTTAACAACAATGAAATTCTTTTGACTGTGTTATTGAAAGCCTGTTTTACCTGCTTGTTTCTCAAGGTGTAAATGAAGGGGCTCAGCATAGGAGCGATGGAGGTGTTGAGGACAGTCACACCCTTGTTGACAGCCATCGAATCCTTGGCTGAAGGCTTTACATAGATGAAGATGCAGCTGCCATAGGTGATGGAAATCACAATCATATGGGAAGAACAGGTGGAAAAGGCCTTTTTCCTTTGCTTGGCAGAAGGGAATTGTAGAATGGTCTTAATGATATGCATGTAAGATAGAACTACACACAATAGGGTCATGACAAAGGTTAAGACAGCACAGACTATAAGCATATGCTCTAAGAGCCAACTTTGTGAGCATGAGATCTTCAGGAGGGGGTATGAATCACAGATAAAATGGTTGATGACATTAGAGTCACAGAATTCCAGATGTAGGATAAGGCTAAATGGTGGGAATACGATCAACAAGCCGGCTGCCCAGCAACAAAGGACGAGTCTCCTACAGACTCTGCTGTTCATGATGCTAACATAATGCAGGGGTTTGCAGATGGCCACATAGCGGTCATAGGACATGGTGGCCAGCAGAAAGAATTCTGTTACAGCAAAAAGATCAGTAAAAAAAATTTCAGTGATGCAACTGTTATAAGTGATTATCTTGTGCCCTGTTGATAGGTTGTACAGGTATCTGGGAATACAAGCAGATGTGAATGAGATTTCTAAGAAGGAGAACTTTTGTAGGAAATAGTACATGGCAGTTTTGAGTTGTGGGTCCACGATGGTGAGAGAGATGATGGTGAGGTTTCCGGTGACACTCAGCATGTAGGTGAGACACAGAAAGATGAGGAGCACAGCCTTCAGTTGTGG
>NW_012279924.1:0-1341 GCF_000151885.1 Dipodomys ordii
GCTCTTCAGCTCAAGACTAGCACTCTACCACTTGAGCCACAGCGCCACTTCCGGCTTTTTTCTTTTTGCTTATGTGGTGCTGAGGAATCGAACCCAGGACCTTGAGCATGCAAGGCAAGCGCTCTACCACTGAGCCACCTTCCCAGCCCATACGCTCTCACTTTTAAAAAGCCTTTATGGTATTGATAAATGTAGCTCAAGGCAAAAGCCAGAATCATTAACAAGAAAACACTACACTCATTTTCAATAAAATCAAGAGTGTGGTATTAATGCAATTGCCATTATTCATAAATGATCTGATTTAATACCTGGAAAAATCCAAGTAAAAGAATTAAAAAGCCACTCAAAACAACAATCCAGTCCAGTAAGTGGTCAGCTACAAGATTAATTTATAAACATTAATAGCTTTCCAGTGACTGAAAAACAGCTGGAAACAAGGACAAAGAGATAATGCTTTATTACTACATTTCCTAAGAAGCCTACCAAAGTTTTGCAGTTCAACTATGTGAAAAGCAGTAATTTTCTTGAGGTTTAAGAAATAATAATGTGTCCTGATGTGATGAACTGACATCCAGCTGAGGTTCAATAAAAGTTATTTCCTTCCTTCTCAAAACTTCTTTCTCCTCTTTTCCAAATTGAAGTTTAACTTTGAGCTAAGGGCCCAGTAGGATCTGCAGTAGGCCACTGAAGACACGGTAGGCTTCATTGATGCCTGTGGATGAATAAATTAGTAAAAGCATTGTTAGGATTGGCATTCTAGATCTGCACCTCAACTACTCACTGATGACACTCCTTGAAAGTAGGGCCGCTGTCTCGAAGGCTAGACTAGAAGCAGACCAGATCATAAAAAGAGGAATAGAATTTGGTAGCTGATAAAGTTACTAGATAAAATATAGCTGAGCTGCCTAAAACATTGTTTATTTAGGTACTCCTAGTTCTTGATTCTCGTTAGTGTTCTAAAACACACACACAGTATAACAACGTGAATGATTTATATTATAGTTGCATTTGTTTAGATGTTTAGATACCAGTATTCAAGTTCATATGTTGAACACTTGATCACCCAGCGGTGATGGAACCTTTTTTTTTTTTTGGGGGTCCGGTCATGGGGCCTGAACTCCGGGCCTGGGCTCTGTCCCCCAGCTCTTCAGCTCAAGGCTAGCGCTCTACCACTTGAGCCACAGCGCCATTTCCGGCTTTTTTCTTTTTTTTTTAATTTAATTTTATTTTATTTATGAACATACTGTACAGAGGAATTACAATTACATGGGCAGGATAATGCGTACATTTCTTACCAAGCATTGCAGCCTCCTCCTTTGTTTACCCTTCACATCCCTTCCC
>NW_012279925.1:0-1960 GCF_000151885.1 Dipodomys ordii
GGGGGGGGGTGGAAGGGACAGCCAGGCAGTGGCTGTGGCCCAGGCAGCCTTCCCTGGCATGCTTCCCTTGCCTGGAATGCAGGAAGGCCTGGCCTGTGAAGCTCTGAGGAGCGTCTCCATGCCCTGGCACGGACAGGTGCCCATCAGCGCCCACCCATGCCACATACCTTGCCCCCCCCCACCAAGTCTGCAGCAAGCAGATGCATGGGCTCCCTGCCCCACAGCAACCAATGGACCTGTGCCACTCAACAGCATCATCTCTACCAGTAGAGAAGTCCCAGAAGTCTGCTAGGCCACCCACAGCCATCGCCAATACCTACTGCAGGTGATGAAGGTAACCTACTGCACCCACCCAGAACGAAAGCCAGCACAGCTGCCACAGAGCCAGGAGAAAGCCTTTACCATGAAAACAACCCTACCACGCTGGCGGAAGTAAATGATCCGCCAGATGTGCAGATATCAGTACAGGGACACAGACGCGATGGAAAGTGAGGTAACAGGATATCACCAGAGAAACATGATAACGCTCCAGCAAGAGCCACAAAGAAAAAGAAAGAAGAAAGCAATGGGTAGCCTTAAAATAATTTGAAAAGAAATGATTGTAAGGAAACTGTAAGATACAAGAGATTACAGTCAATTAAGTGAAATTAGGTAAGTAATTCAAGATTTGATTGATAGTTAAGAGATGGAGATTATTTTAAAGAATGTGTCAAGAAAGAATCAAATAGAAATCTTGGCATTAAGGATCTCAATAAACAAGTATATATATATAGTGTATGTGTGTGTGTGTATGTGTGTGTGTGTGTGTGTGTGTGTGTGTGTGTGTGTGGTGTTAACAACACACTGGATTAAGCAAAAGAATGAATTTCTTAGCTTTAAAAAATAGCTTTGAGAGAGGCCCTGATGGTTCAAGACTGTAATCCTAGCTACTACTCAGGAGGCTGGAGATCTCAGTATCATGGTTCAAAGTTAGCCTGAGCAGGAAAGTTTATGAGCCTCTTGTCTCCAATTAACCATTAGAAAACAGGAAGTGGAGCTGTGGCTCAAAGTGGTAAAGCTCTAGCTCTAGCAAAAGAGTTCAGGGACAGTAACCAGGATCTGAGTTAAAGCAACAAGACCAGAAAAAAAAAGTCTTTATAAATAGCTCAGCTAGACAAAAGAAAAAAATAAAATAATAATTTAAAAAGTCATTTTAGCCAGGCACCAGTAATCCTAGGTACTCATGAGGCTGAGATCTGAGGATTGCGGTTCAAAGCCAGCCCAGGCAGGAAAGTCCGTGAGACTCTTATCTCCAATAAACCACCAGAAAACTGGAAGTGGTGCTGTGGCTCAAGTGGTAGAACACTAGCCCTGAGCTGAAGAGCTGAGGGACAGAGCCCAGGCCCAGAATTCAAGCCCCATGACGGATATCAAGATGCCAATAAATATTTGCATTACAGTTGCTCCCAAAGGAGAGGAGAGGGATGAGGTAAAGAAAACCTATTCAACAAAATAACAGGGGAATCTTAGAGAAGAAAAATCTTAGAGAAGACAAGACTCCTTGAATCGGGAAGTTTAAAGGCCACTAATAGATTCAACCAAGAAAAATGTTTTCAAGGAATATAAGTTAACCATCCAATGTACAAGACAAAACGAAAGTTCTAAAAGGAACAAGAGAAAAATGGAAAGCATTAGGCTAAGAGCAGACATGTCAAGAGGACTTCCAAGTTCTTAACAGAATGAAATTGCAAGTAAGAGCATTACACCAAGCGAAGCTTGCTCAGAAATGAAAGAGAGGGCTGGGAAGGTGGCTTAGCAGTGGATTGCTTGTCTAGTACGCATGAAGCCCTGGGATTGATTCCTCAGTCCCACATATACAGACAAAGCTGGAAGTGGCACTGTGGCTCAAGTGGTAGAGTGCTAGCCTTGAGCAAAAGAAGCTCAGGGACAGTGCCCAGGCCCTGAGTTCAAGCCCAGGACT
>NW_012279926.1:0-1155 GCF_000151885.1 Dipodomys ordii
CTGGGTGTCACAGGCCTGGGTGTCACAGGGTCTGGATGTCACAGGGTCTGGGCGTCACAGGCCTGGGTGTCACAGGGTCTGGGTGTCACAGGGTCTGGGCGTCACAGGGTCTGGGCGTCACAGGGTCTGGGCGTCACAGGGTCTGGGTGTCACAGGGTCTGGGCGTCACAGGGTCTGGGCGTCACAGGGTCTGGGTGTCACAGGCCTGGGTGTCACAGGCCTGGTGTCACAGGGTCTGGGTGTCACAGGGTCTGGGTGTCACAGGGTCTGGGTGTCACAGGGTCTGGGTGTCACAGGGTCCGGGTGTCACAGGGTCTGGGCGTCTCCGGCCTGGGCGTCTCCGGCCTGGGCATCACAGGCCTGGGCGTCACAGGCTGCTAGCCAAGGAACAATGTGAAGAAGTCCGTGCTTCCCCTTGGGGATGGGACCTGCCCTGGGCCTCTGGACAGGTGCCTTCTAAACCAGCCCTGGGCTGTGAAGCCACAGCCCAACAGGGGTGGGGCCAAGCACGGCGGGGGGGGGGGGGGGGGGGGCGCCAGCGCAGGGCCCAGTGGTCTGAAGATTCACAGAATTGATCTAGGACCCCTGGTCCTGCCCCCGTGGTCATGCTGAACCAAAAACATGGAAGGCACCACAACTTTAAGCTGAAATGGCTTTTAACTTTTTCTATCCCAGGAGGCTCAAAATCCCGCTTCCTCCATGACAGCACGCAAGCGCAAGCGGGACCAGAACACCACAAACAACAACCGCGAACCAAGCAGCGCAAGCAAGTCAAGGGCTGCTTCCAAACCATTGAACTGGAGGTGAGGGGCGGGATGGGGCGGGGAGGGAGGGCGAGGACCAAGGGGAGATGTCGGTGAGGACACTGCTCTCAGCCTGAACCCCGTGTGAGCTGCTTGACAGAAATAAATTAAAAAAAAAAAACAGAGCCAGAACTGAACTGAAGCTCATTTGAATTAGTATGTGTGTGTGCGTGCACACACACACACATGTGCATGAGAGAGAGGGGAGAGAGAGGGAGAGAGAGAGGGAAAGATAGAGGGGGAGAAAGAGGGAGAGAGAGGGAGGGAGGGGAGGGAGAGAGGGAGGGAGAGAGAGAAAGAGAGAGGGAGAGGGAGGGAGGGAGAGAAAGAGAGAGAGGGAGAGGGAGGGAGG
>NW_012279927.1:0-1911 GCF_000151885.1 Dipodomys ordii
TTTTTTATTGTGAAAATACCGTACAGAAGCGTTACAGTTACATGAGCAAGGTAATGAGTACATTTCTTATCCAGCATTGTTGCCTCCTCCTTTGTTTTTCCCCTTCCATCCCTTCCCTCTCATCTCCACAACTACATTCCTCTCCCTCCACTCCCCTACCCCCCGCCTAAATTGTAAAGTTCGTTTTTCGACATAATGTCTTGTACATTTCATTGTTGCAATGGGTCCACCTGGGTCCCTATTTAAATTATTTGTTTTTTTCCCCTTTCTGCTCCCCAAATTATACCAACATCAAATACAGTGAAAACAGGGGTTATACCGTGGGGGAGGGACATATAAAAGCAGCCAAAAAATCACGTGGTACCTTATAAATACGTTAGAAACAATACCAAGAAAGGAAAAAGCCACTTGTGTCCTTAGATTGAGGTTCATTTCCCTTAACATCACCTTATCTGACCCTTTCTGCTTGTCTCAGACATATATTAGTTATTGCAAATAATGGAAACCATGTTTCTTTGAGCCTGGCTTACTTACTATAATTTTTTCCAAGTCTTTCCATTTCCTAACAAATGGGGCAATGTCATTCTTTCTGATGGAGGCATAGAACTCCATTGTGCATATAAACCACATTTTCTTGTTCCATTCATCTACTGAGGGGCATCTGGGTTGGTTCCATATCTTAGCTATGGTAAAGAATGCTGCAATAAACATAGTTGTTTCTAACATATTTATAAGGTCAGATAATTTGATGTTAAGCGAAATGAACCACAAGATAAGGATTCAAATGTTTTTCTTGCTTGCTATTGTGTCTAACATATTTATAAGATGATTTCTTTGTTGCTTTGTATATCCCTCCCCACGGTATAACCCCTGTTTTCACTGTATTTGATGTTGGTATAATTTGTGGAGGGGAAGGGAAAAATCACATTGTTTAAATAGGGATACAGGTGGACCCATTGCAACAATGAGATGTACAAGATGTTATGTCGAAAATGGACAGTTAGCAAGTACTTGTAGTTAGAAGAGTGCCAGCCTACTTTTTACAGTATGGGGATTTTATACTGCAAAAGGTTAAATATAAAAAATAAAACAAGCATACAAACAAAGATAAATCTCTGTTCATTGAAGACTACAAAAATTCTACAATGACTTGGAGTGGGAGTAAGTTAGGGATCCACAGCCTTGTCTGTGTTAGGTAGGTACTCTACCACTGAGCTGTATCTCCAACCCACAAAACCATTTAACACACTCAAAATAAATAGAGAAACATACAAGACTACTCTGTTGAAAACTTGAATAACATATCAGAGTTGCTCAAATGATACTGATTCAATGCAATTCTCCCCTACCCCCAATCCGACAGGTCATTTTGTATAAATTGCTAAGCTGAGTTTTAAATAAGTGAAAGAACCAAACTAACAACAGCATAAAAGCAATCTGAAAAATTGACATGAGGTAATTTGACTTACCTATATTGTGATATGAGAATGAGAAAACCTGAATGGAACAACATAGTCTACCAAAGTAGAGATGAATACTTAATTGGATGATGAACCTGATAAAAACTGCCAAGATTATTGAGGTAGAAGATAATTTTCTTTCAACATCTCTATATGTAGGGAATAAAATAGACTTCAATATGTCTTCCTTTTCACAGAAAGTCAAAATGGACATAGACTTAAGCAGAAAGGTTATAATTTTTAAATTCTAGAAAGAATGACTAGGAGAAAATCTTTGCTTTAGTTTGGGAAGAATCTATCAAAAGGAATACAAACAAAAAGAGTCATATACAAGGACAAGAAATGGTTTATACAAATATTTATATTTGCACTCTTTGAAGGAAATGAAAAAGGCACTCTACAAAATAAAAAAAATTTTGAGCAACATCTATTTTTTAAAGTCTTTTTTTTT
>NW_012279928.1:0-1695 GCF_000151885.1 Dipodomys ordii
AAAACCGGGAGTGGCGCTGTAGCTCAAGTGGTAGAGCGCTCGCCTTGAGCTGAAGAGCTGAGGGACAGTGCCCAGGCCCAGAGTTCAAGCCCCACGACTGACAAAAAAAAGAAAATTGTGTAAAAGTAATAGTCAAATGAAAACATTTCAGCATAGATTCATCTCAGGAGTTCTTATCATTCATTCATAAAATGAGAATAACATTAAAGTTAAATATATTCTTCATAGGACAAGAACAGTTTCAAATCATAGTCTAAGACTATAGACCTTTCCTGTATAATGATAGGAAAGTTTTATATGACAACCTAATGCCTATAGGGTGGCCTGCTCTGACTTAATAAAAAGAGGCTATAGGTGAAGGGCTGGTAATATTTTTTTAATTTACTTTATTGTTATTATAGTTGTGTTGTACAGAGGGGTTACAATTACATGAGTCAGGTAATGAGTACATTTCCTTTCCTATAGTATCATCTTTTCCTTCATTCCGTCCCATCCCCACCCATGAGTTGTGTAGTTCACTTTCATCAGTGTCCAGGGAGCTCCACTGCAGCACGTTGTCATCCTTTTTCCCTTGAGTTCCGTATCCTTCCCCCTTCCTGAAGATAATTCATGAGTATACTATACATAAGGTAAAGAAGACAAACTCATCAAAAACTAAAAACTAAAAAAAGGAAAAGGTCTTTTGTTTCCATATGTTGGAATTTGTTTCAGTATATATATTATTTTACATAAATATGAAGAGGCACTTAGGCATGGTGCCTTTGTGAGTTTCTCCTAACAGTGTATCCTTTTGGTTTCACTGTATGTGAGCACAATCCTGTATAATTTGTCATATCTCAGTGCATTTTAGATCTAATTTCTGGATATCAGAGAGAACGTGTCATTTGTAAGTAAGTGAAGTAAGCCAAGCTTACTTCATGATTTGTTCTAGTTCCAATCATTTCCCTGCAAATGACATTATTTTATTCTTTCTATTGACTGTGTAAAATTCCATTGTATATAAGTAACCACATTTTTTGTATCCACTCATCTATTGTGGGGCAGCTGGGCTGTTTCCATATCTTGGCTATTGTAAATAGTGTGGCAATAAACATGGATGTGCAGGTGTTCTTATCCTGGCTTATGATGTTATTTTTATTCAGCTAGCTTTTCTTTTCCTTGAGATTTATCTTCTGATACTCTGTACTCCAGAGGAGAACTGCCATTCTGAACTTGAGTTCTGCTTTGCTCTCGCTGCTTTTACAGTTACAGGAGACCCTATGTGTAACTGATAATAGGATTTAAGATTGGCCCTTGGTATGTACTATTCTGCTGTCCCTGAGTCAAATGACAAATTTGTGACCCAAACCCCAGTCTTTGATGCACATCTTTGTCCTTCAAGCTCATGCAGAAATTTCTCTTTATATTAATGCTTTCCAGACATGTGAGTAATATTTAGGTAGAGCAGTTTTGACATCTGAATTGAATTTACATTTGTACAGTGACCCCATAGATAAAACTGATATTCATGATTTAAAAAATTAAGCCAAAACAACCTCGATATCTTCCTTCTGAAAACTTTCACTAGTCAAGAACTTTCAACCTGCAGAAAGGATTTATTTTCATGTTTCAGAGATTTTTTTTTTTTTTTGTCGTTCATAAGGCTTGAACTCTGGGCTTGAGCACTGTCCCTCAGCTCTTCAGCTCAAGGCTAGC
>NW_012279929.1:0-2640 GCF_000151885.1 Dipodomys ordii
TCCCTCCCTCCCTCCCTCCCTCCTTCCTTCCTTCCTTCCCTCCCCCTCTCTCTTTCCCTCTCTTTCCCTCCTTCCCTTCCTCTCTTCTCTTCTCTCCTTTCCTCTCCCCTCCCCTCCCTTCTCCTCTCCCCTCCTCCTCCTCTTCTCTCTCTCTCTCTCTCTCTGTCACCTACCCCATTCTTTCACAGCTGAATGCTAATTAAGATTCTCTGAGCAATTTTCAGCCCAATTTCCAATACATCCGGTGGGATGAAGGCCTACACTTCTGTCGCCTGGCCTGTGAACTCTGTCTACCCCAGCTGGCTCTGTGTGGGGAAAGCCAGCACGTCTATAGACAGAAACGAATGCATTGGAAACAGATTCTTCTACAGAATTGTCTGAGCTGCAGACGGGTAAGATTGATCAGGGAGGCTGATCCTCTGTGATCACCTTTAATTGTTCTCCAGCACCTGGCGAAGTGTGTGTTTAAACAAGCCAGGTGCCTTGCTCTGTCTTGCTCAGAGATTAGAAGTGGGGCTGCCAAGATGGGTGTTAGGTCAGGGGGGCATCTTCAAAGCACGGGGTTGGGGGTGGCATTTGCAGGTGGTTCTATGCCTGGTGGTGGAAGGGAAGCTACTGACCAGCCCGGAGAACCGCGCTGGCTCCGGGACCTGTTGCGGGCTCCAGGTTTGTGATCTGGCTGTCATACCAGTCAAAGTTCATTGCTCTGTGAAGAATGTAGGTGGGGCGTGAGATAGATCTTGGATTAGATAGGGACCTTTTAGGTTTGGAGGGATGCGGGCGGCTGGTGTATGGGGTGAGAATAAAGATGGGGAAGGAATATGGAAGATGATTTTTTTAAATGGGGAGTTTGTTGTCTTTTTTTTTTTTCCTCCTGTATCAGAGATCAAACCCAGGGTCTCAAGCAGGCAAGGCAAGGTCTCTACCACGGAGGCCTCCCCAGCCCAACAATGGAGCTTAGAGGGAGGAGATAGCTAGCACTGGGGTTCTTGCGTGCAGGATCTGAGGCATTGGAGGAGAGATAGGAATTGTGATAATGAGCTGAGTAGCTGAGGGACGCAGCTGGAATATCCAAACCCAGGATGGAAATGTGATCATGGGGGGGGGGATGAGGAAGGGTGGAGGCTGCCCCGGAAGGGGGTACTGCTCTCTGATCACCCACTCTACTCTCCAAGGGTGCCTCCCTGTCAGCATATTTACCAAGCCTGCCCCAACAGCCCCCTGGGGAGATCCTTCTCACTTGATTTCAAGGCAGGGCGGTGTCTCCATAGGCCGCTTCCATCACCCACCACAAACATGGTGCTGAGGTCAGCAGTAGGAGAAGGCAGAAGTCAGCATGAACAGGGTTACAGTCAGGGGCCCGGGGAGACAAGACCCTGCCCAGCACCACCACCCCCCCAGCAGAAAGGCAAGGCCAGGCACCCATCCCAGGAGCCCCTGACCAGGTTTATGGAGTAGGTGGCAAGTTTCTGGCGGGGGACTCTGGGGCTCTGTGATATAGGGAGTAGAAGGGCTCTGTGTGGGCCATCTGGATAAATGGAGAAAAGAGAACGTAAGGTATCGTGGCTCCCATTTCCTAGATGAGGAGACTGAGGCTCTTGGAGGGAAACCCAGTACCTAGGACCAGCCAGAAAGGCAGCAGCAGAACCAGGCTCAGAATTCCTACAGATGTGTGTGTGTGTTGTTGGACAGAGGCTGGGCAGACCTAGGCAGGAATCCCAGGTCTACCATTTACTTGGTGTGTGTGTGTGTGTTTGTATGTGTATATTTGTGTGTGCCTGAGGCTGTTTCCTCTTTTATTAACTAGGAGTGCTCTTCACGTGTGTAAGCTAAAATGGATCCGAACGTAGAGAACATAGGGAAGTGGTTGCTAGAGCCTGGGAAATGGGGTGGGAAAGGGGGTGGGGAGAGAAGAAGATGGGGGGAAGAGGGGGTGTGATCTGACAGGAAGAATAATTTCTCATGTTTGACAGTGTGGCTGGATGACTATGGTGGACAACAATCAATCGAATATTTCAAAATCTCCCACAGAGAAGATCTTGCAAGCTCCCAGCATGTCGGAGGGGAGGGTGTGCTGGGACCCCAACCTCAGTGTGTCACATTGCGCGTGTGTCCTGAAATCTCACAGCGGACCCCCCAGGTATGATCGTCACGTGCAAATTAAAAAGAAAAGATCTTCAAACTCGGGACTGCTCCAGCATCGCTCTTAGGGCCTACGTCAGCCCCCCATGAGCATTAGCTTTCTTCCCCCACAGGGCATGAGTGGGGGGCTTCCGCATACTTCAGTTGTGTGCGTTGGAAAATTCCAGCCAGCCAGCCGCTTGGAGGAGAGCCGCAGTGTTTACTGGTGTTAGGAGGTATTAGAGGTTGGAGTCACTAGGCTTGGCCGGGCCTAGGCTAGGATGGGGGCCTGAAGGGGGGAGGTGCTCAGGGACCCCCCAGGCTGCTGCATTGTTCAAAGCCATGGCTGCCCTGGGGAGCTGCCGGGGCAGGGCAGGTTGGAACAGCAGCTTCTGGGGACGTTGGTATCCCAAGGAAACCCCTGTGCTCATTTATATAGCAGAGGTGTCTGCTGTGGGGTGAGGGAACCGGCTAAAAGGCACCAAGGAGGAGAGGAGAGGAGAGGGGAGGGGAGGGGAG
>NW_012279930.1:0-3304 GCF_000151885.1 Dipodomys ordii
CTCTACCACTGAGCCACCTTCCCAGCCCCTGAGAAATCGTTTTAAATTGATACTTTATTCTAAGTGAAAACTGTAAGAAAGAAATAATGTTTCTTGGCCTGTTGTATCAAAAAATATGACCAAAAATGTCTAATTTGTTGTTTTTGTCTTGTCATTTTTGTTACACAGCACTCCCACCAAAGGCATAGAGAATAAAGCTTTTGATCGCAATACAGAGTCTCTATTTGAAGAACTGTCTTCAGCTGGCTCAGGTCTCATTGGAGATGTGGATGAAGGAGCAGATTTACTAGGTATGGCAGCCTGTCTGGAGAAGTGTTGTACTATTTTAAAAAGAAATTTCTTTCATGATTTCATTCAGAATGTTCCCATCTGCCTTTATTAGAAGAGTTATTGCCCCTTTAGGAAATTACTGAGATCCCAAAAGTTCTAAAATGAAAGCATCCTCACATGTGAATATGCCTATAAATACACTCAAATTAGTATTTTGAGTTCATATAACACAATTTATGCAACTTCTGCTATATTCTGAGGATATATTTACACATATGGAACACAGTAGTGTGGGAAGGGGGAGGGAAGAGATGTAAGATTGATAGTTCCTAGCTTAAATAAATCTTACTGAATTCTATTGACAGTAAAATAACCACTTATAACACTTAAGAGTTTTTGTTTTGTTGTTTCATTTTTACCTTTTACCTTTTGTTTTACCTTATAATATTATGTGTTGCTTAAGTTACATATAATCATTTTAAAGTTTGTGGAGGTATAGCTCAGAGGTACAGGTTCAATATTAGTTACCCCATACACACATCCCCTCAAAAAAGTTTTTATGGCTGGGAAGGTGGCTCAGTGGTAGAGTGCTTGCCTTCCATGCATGAGGCCCTGGGTTCGATTCCTCAGCACCACATAAGCAGAAAAACCTGGAAGTGGCTCTGGCTCAAGTGGTAGAGCTAGTCTTGAGCTGAAGAGCTGAGGGACAGTGTCCAGGCCCAGAGTTCAGACCCCACAACCAACTCCCCCCCCAAAAAATTGTTTTCATTTTCTAACACATAATTTGAAAAGAACACTGCATTTGACTTTTCCACTATCAATTTATCTGTTGATCTTTGCCAAATATTTTAGCCTTTCTGGCCTATAGTTTCTTTGTCACTGAACTAACTGGATTACGGTTCAGGGTCCACCCAAACTGTGCCTTGCAAGCCAAATCCAGTGATCTCCTTTGTGTGGTAGTAAAGTTTAATTGAAAAGCACCCTCCCGGGCTGGGAAGGTGGCTCAGTGGTAGAGCGCTTGCCTTGCACGCATGAGGCCCTGCGTTTGATTCCCTAGCACCACATAAGAGAAAAAGCCGGAAGAGGCGCTGTGGCTCAAGTGGTAGTGCGCTATCCTTGAGCTGAAGAGCTGAGGGACAGCGCCCAGGCCCAGACTTCAGGCCTCACGACTGGACCCAAAAAACAAAACAAAAAAAGAAAAGCACCCTCCCTTCTCATTTGTTTACATCCTATCTATGATTACTTTGATCCAACAACAGAGTTGAGTAGTTTATAGCAGAGATGATAAGGCCCAGTATTTGTCATCCTGCCCACTAAAAGCAAGCTTCCCAGTCTTGGCTCTAGGTAATCGTTAAAGTTCCTTTCATCAATAATTATATGATTTTTGTCTCATATTAATTAGATTTTCTTCTCTCTATCTTGAGAATTTTTGAAGTATTTAGATTTGGACTTAGGGCCTCACAATTGCTAGGCAGCCCTTCTATTACTTGAGCCATGCCTTCAACCTTTTTTGCTTCGATTTCTTTTGAAGTATATCCTTGCTTTTTGCTCCAGCTAGCCTGGAGCTCAGTCCTCCTATTTATACTTCCCACCACAGCTGTAGTGGCAGGTGCATACAGCTTTTATTGGTTGAAATGGAGGTCTTACATACTTATTACCTGGGCTGGCTTCAAACCATGATCCTCCCAATTTTAGCCTCCTGAGTAGCATGAGCCACCAAGTCTTGCCATGTGCATTAGGTTTCACATGTTGTGTTTATTGGTTTGTTTTTTGTAGAAGTATTGGGGTTGAACTTGCTAAACTGGTGCCCTCCCTCTGGAAAGGGAGTCCTGCTTTTTGTAAATTATTTTGGAGACAGAGTCTCACAGATTTTTTTGCCTCCATTCTCGGGATCCCAACATTCTGAGTAGCTGGTAGCATGAGCCACTATCACCTGACCTGAGTTACTTTTAATGTATTTTGCTTATAATTCAAGACCTTGTAAAGGGTTTGAGTTAAGGGTCAATGGTAGAGCACCTTTCAATCAAACTTGAGACCTTAGTTCAAATTCTGCGCTGGCAAAGAAGAGAAAAGAAAGAACTTGTAGAAACTAAAAATGAATTAGAAATGTTTGCTTTTTAGAGTTGAAGTCATGACCAAATAGTAGAGCACTTGGTTAACATGTTTTAGGCCTTAGGTCAAACCCTAGTTAAACAACCCCACACACACTGGGGGGGGGGGAAGAAGAAATAATAGGTTATAAAAATATTTGTATTGGCTAGGAATGTGGCTCAGTGGCAGAGTGCTCACCTAGCATGCATGAAGCCCTGGGTTCAGTTCCTCAGTACCACATACACAGAAAAAGCCGGAAATGATGCCGTGGCTCAAGTGGTAGAGCGTTAGCCTTGAGCAAAAGAACCTCAGGGACAGTGCCCAGGCCCTGAGTTCAAGCCCCAGGACTGGCAAAAATACGCATATATATGCATATATTTGTATTATTGTAACTATACTACACACTATACTGGTCTCAGAAGGTTCTATTTGTCCATCCATGTGAATGTAGTGTGGTATGATACTGTTTACATGAAGTTATGTTAAATGTATTGCTCACCAGATATGTCATTGGTATTGTGACTTTTCTTCTTTCTCCATAAATTCAGCAAGTTGTAGCATATGCCTGTAATCCCCACACTCAAGGACAGGAGGATCATGAGCATAAGACTAGAAGGCCAGCCTGGGCTACATAGTAAGAGCCTACTTTAAATTTAAAGAAAAAAAGCAGCAACAAAATTCCCTACAAGTTTCTACTAAGAAAGATTTGAAAGTATGTACACTTATTACTAAATATAGAGATCCCTACTATTTGGAAATATATAAAGAGAATGCTACTATTAAAATCTTAGTAAAACATTGGCAGAAATTGGGTAAATTGTATTTCTCAAGGAAGGCTCAGAAGATTAATTCTTGAGAAATATTCCATTTTTACATGTACATTTGCATCCTAGTCTTCATTTACACATGAAAAATTCCTTTTAAGATTTTTTTTTTTTTTTTT
>NW_012279931.1:0-1354 GCF_000151885.1 Dipodomys ordii
CCAGAAAACCGGAAGTGGCGCTGTGGCTCAAGTGGTAGAGTGCTCGCCTTGAGCTGAAGAGCTGAGGGACAGCACCCAGGCCCAGAGTTCAAGCCCCACGACCAACAACAACAACAACAACAAGATTGTAGACAGGGCTGGAAGACCACTAACTAATGTCTCCTGAGTTCACACCATGATGAACGAAATCCCTGTCACCCCCATGTCAAGGGAGGGGCTCCTGGAGGGCCAAGCTCAGAGATGCCACTGCCAATCTTTAAGTGATGAGGAGAAACAACAGTGATGGTCCTTGATGAACTATATTGAAATCTGGTGCGTGTAGTGCCTCCTAAAAACAAAAGCCTTAGAATCAGGCATGCAGTGGAGGCATGGCTCAAGTGGTAGAGCCGCAGCTGCGAGGGAAAAAGCCGAATGGAAGTGAGGCCTAAGTCTAAGCTGTAGGACCGGCATAAGATAAAAAGTTTTGTCATTTTTTTTGTTGGGCACTTGTGGCTCATGGTCTGTAATTCTAGCTACTCGGGAGGCTGAGCTCTAAAGCTCATAGTTCAAAATCAGCCTGGGCAAACAAATCTGAGAGATTCTTATATGTCCAATGACCCAGTAAAAAAAGCCAGACATAGAGGTGTGGCTCAAGTAGAAGAGCACCAGCCTTGAGTGAAAAAGCCCAATGAAAACACAAGACCCCATGTTCACACTCCAGAACTGGCACCTGCACACATGCACTTACACGTGTGCACGCACACACACTCACACACACAGGCATGCTCCTTCTAGTCTACAATCTGCCCCATACACTATGGAAAGGCAGGCCCCAATCTGGCCCTCAATTGCATCTTGCTGCCAATGGCACCTTAGCGACTTGAATGTCTGGGTGCTGATCTGCCTCCTGTGACAAGTTCTCACCTAAAGATCAAAATGTTCATGGTCTCCCTAACAGAGAGGACAGCAGACGTTTGTCCATAGGAGGTGAATTCCCCACTCTCAGCTACCTGGGTCCTAGCACGTCCAGCAGGACCCCCATGGCTGGTTGATCTGGGTGAGGGAAATTCACCTATAGCATAGGACATCCTGGGATGCTAGAGTCCCAGGATGGACCTGACTCTGACGTGAGGTGGCACGTGAAGCTCAGCGGATCTCCCGGCTGACATCTCTCAGCCCTGGCTGCTCCCTCACATCCTCAGGGGAGGGGGGGCATGGAAATCATCTCTGCCATTCTGATTTAATTGCTCAAGGGTGGAGCCTGGGCATGAGTACTTTTGTAAAGTTTCGTCAACTGTTTCAAATGCACAGCCAGGGTTGAGGACCTCAGTGTCTCCCTCTCCACTGTTAACAAGGAGAGTTGCGGGGGGGGGGG
>NW_012279932.1:0-2174 GCF_000151885.1 Dipodomys ordii
CTCTGGGCCTGGGCACTGTCCCTCAGCTCTTCAGCTCAAGGCGAGCGCTCTACCACTTGAGCTACAGCGCCACTTCCAGTTTTCTGGTGGTTTTATTGGAGATAGGAGTCTCACGGTCTCTCCTGCCCGGGCTGGCTTTGAACCACAATCCTCAGATCTCAGCCTCCTGAATAGCTAGGATTACAGGCGTGAGCCACCAGCGCCCAGCTCTTTTGCACACTATTTAAGTAAAAATTTTTAAAAGAAATTAGTGATTAGCATTGTTATAATCTCAAATGATAAATGACTGTTGAGTATTATGGTTGGACTTGATGTTGCCATTAGAGAATAAAATATGAAACAGAATGTCAACTTATAAAATTGCTTATGTTAAAAAATAATAGTGAACGAGGATCGTGGTTTAAAGCCAGCCAGGCAGGTAAGTCTGTGAGACTCTCATCTCCAATAAACCACTCAAAAAACCCAGAAATGGCACTGTGGCTCAAGTGGTAGAGCACTAGCCTTGAGCTGAAGAGCTCAGGGACAGAGCCCTGGCCTAGAGTTCAAGCCCCATGACCAACCAAAAAAAAAAAAAGGTAATGCATCATAGTGAAGGTTCACTCCATCTCCTCCTCCCCCCACCTCCACACACACTTTCATTGTAAGCAAAACTGTATTCCAAATACACAAGTACAGGAACAATTAAGGATGAAATTCTGCCTTATACATGTGATGTAGTAACAGTCCCAAAGCGGAAAGGATCCGTGAAAACTCTAACCAGTAAATGGACAAATTGTGGTGTACCACTAAAATAGCATATTACTGTTAAAAGACAAAATTACAACTAAATTTTGCAAATAAAGTATAAGTGTGTTGGCAAATGTAGTAGATATTTGCAGCTATTAGCATGTGAAAGTGTGGCTGGTCATAATGAGAATTCAAGTGTGACATATACATCTAATTTTAATGGTTTAGTAAGAGAAAATAATTCAAAGTACCTCATCAATAATTTTAATGATTATATTTTGCCTGTAATATATAATTATAGTTTTATTATGTGTAAGCACCTGGACAAAGGAGTTACTATGCAACAATTCATTTATGAACCCAATACGTTTTGATTAATGCCAGTACTGGGGCTTGAACTCAAGGCCTCTTGCTCTAACTCAGGGTTGGCAAGTTACCACTTGAGCCACGTTTCCAGTTCCAGCTCTTTGCTAATTAATTCAAGATAAGAATCTGAATGCATCTGGCTGGCCTAACTCTGAAACAAGATTCTCAAACTTCAGCCTCCGGAGTAGCTAGGATTACCGGTGCTAGCCACGGGAGGTGGGGGGGAGGGGAAGGGTGCTCTTTTTATTTTCTAATGAAGCTACTAGAAAATTCAAAATGATGCCTAAGGACCCATTTTTTTCAGTAGACATGTCTATCCCCCCCCCCACCCCATCAACTATGCTACTTTAGATAGTCAAGAAGTTAGTACTAGGGATTGAACTCAAGGCCTCACGTGGTCTACAGCGTCGGGCAAGCCCAGGTTTTTGTTTTGCCCGGTGTTTGTTCTGGAGGTGTCCGGAACTTTGCTAGGGCTGGCCTAGAACCCAGCATCCTCAAGACTCCGCCTCCGTTTCCGGAGTGGCTGGGACCATGGACTGGCGCCTAGCAGGCCAGGCTTAGTCTTCAGCACCCATGGCTTTCCTGAAAGATTTTTGGTCTCAAGAAAAGCCCCTAAACCGGGAGCGATGGGGGCAGCCCTTGTGATCCTAGCATTCTGAAGGACAAAGCCAAGGTCATGACTTCCAGGGCAGCCTGGACTCGATTAGAGGCCAGACTTACACCGAATACATACAATAATTAAATCATCCCCAACCTCACTGAACTCGTAAAGACAGGAAGGGAACAGGTGGTAGAACGACCGCTGACAAGGCCTGGGGGTTCAAATCCAGTTCTTCTTCCCCGCCCTCCTGTGTCCCCCTCACTGTCACCGAGTCACCCTCTTCCCGGGAGTGACACATGGCAGTCACAGAGCAGTGGACACCTCCAAGAGAAGATCAGACGCGAGCACCAACCTGGTGTCAAAGTTCATTCGTGCCAAATAAAAAGTACCAGAAGAGAGGGCCGGGCGCTGGTCTCCGATCCAGAACGCCTCGGTGCCTGGCTCTGCCTTCCCCCGAAAGGCGTGCCTTCCAGGGCCCCGC
>NW_012279933.1:0-2600 GCF_000151885.1 Dipodomys ordii
AAAAAAAACAACTAAACACAGAACTACCCTTTGATCCAGCAATTCCACTCTTGGACATTTACCCAAAAAAATTACAAACTATGATATAGTAAAGCCACCAGCAAAACCATGTTCATTGCAGCACTATTCACCATAGCCAAGATATGGAATCAGCCCAGATGCCCCTCAATGGACAAATGGATCAAGAAAATGCGGTATATTTACTCAATGCAATTTTACTCATCCATTAGAATTATATTGCATCATTTACAAAAAAAAATAAAGGACCTGGAAAAAATCATATTAAGTAAAGTAAGTCAGGCCCATAGAGACAAAGGTTGCATGTTTTCTCTCATATGTAAAATCTAAAATTCACTTATAAATATATAATTAAATAATTTGAGGGATATGCAAGTATATACCAATGTATTAGGTAAAATATAGGATATTCAAGAGAGGACTCTAACATTGCATTGTCTTAGAAAGGCTAGATTAAGGGTCAACAAAAAGTACATGGAGGGGCTGGGAAAGTGGCTCAGTGGTAGAGCGCTTGCCTTGCAACCATGAGGCCCTGAGTTCAATTCCTCAGCACTACATAAGCAAAAAGAAAAAAGCCGGAAGTGGCGCTGTGGCTCAAGTGGTAGAGTGCTAGCCTTGGGCTGAAGAGCTGAGGGACAGCGCCCAGGCCCAGAGTTCAGGCCCCACAACCCGACCCCCTCCCCCCAAAAAACACTGAGTGACACCCAAACAGTTATAAATGAATTAACTGAAGTATAATAGACTCTATGGAGAACACAAATAGAATAATGCTTTAGAAAGAGTAAGTCAGAGCCCAACAAAATAAGTACCAGGAAATGAGTATTTGCAAGTAGGGAAGGTGGGAAGAGGAGCAAGGGAAGAATGGGAGAAGAATGAACAGGGGAAATGAGTAGAATGCAGGCAAGAATGCATTGTATATGCCACAGAACTGAGAAAAATAAGGGAAGGGGTGAGTGGTAGAGGGGGCAGAGAATGTTAAAAGGGTGGCACTGATTAAGAGGCACTGTATTCGTAAGCTGATATTTTGAATGGCAACCCCTTTGTACAGCTACTGAAAGATAATAAAAACATGTATTTGAAGGTCAACAAAGTAAACACCAGGAAATGAGTATTTAAAAGGGATGGGATGGGGTCAAGGGGATGAGGGTAGGCAATTGAATAGAAAAAGTAGGGGAGAATGTACTAAAAAAAATGTATATCCTACAATATTAAGAAGGAATGCAAGTGTGGGTTAGGAGGGACTGGTGAGAATGTTGGAAATGGTGACACTGATCAAGATGTTGTGTTGATAAACTGCTTTGTTGAATGGCAATTCCTTTGTACAACTACCCACTTTTTAAAACTCAAAGAAAATATCTTTTCAGTCTAGTCTATTTTAGTTATTGGTCCACATACAGAGAAAGGAATGGCATATAAACCAGCAAAACTCCCCTTCCCTGTCAGGAGCCCTGCAGGGAGTCCCTCTGCATGATAAGCTTGACTATCTCCCTGGAACATCTCTCGAGGCTATTTACAGAATCTGGTCTTTGCATCCTGCCCCAAACAAAGACCAGGTAGCTGCTATTGACCACCTTTTCACATTGCCCTAATCAAGCATCCTGCAGCTGCTACACCCAATGAAAAAGCTTCCTTATTCTAAGCATATAAATACCCCTGTGTGAAAAATAAAATTTGGCAGCTTGATCAGAATCCTTGTCTTGCTGTCCTTCTTCTTGTCTCTTGTCCCTTCATTCCTTCTCGCTTAGGTTCATTGCCCTGGTTGAAGTCCTGCGGGTCGGGACACTTCCCTTCTGGAACTTACACTTAGCAGGTCAAGATCAAGCAATAAAAGGTAAACAAAAAGATTAAAACAATATAAGAGAGTATCCTGTAACATATTTGTTAGCAAACTTAAGATTAATAGACTTTGCCAGAGAACCACGCAGACAGACATCCAAGTTCAGAGAACAAAGGTTTCTTGCTGGGAGAGGGGGGCTGGCAAGACTCCTTCTCACAAGGGAGGAATGAGAAGAAGCACCAGCTATTGTCTGAGGTGACCTATATAACCTAGGAGGTTTAGGAGGGGCTAGAAGGGGTTAGGAGGCGGAGAACCTGGTGTGTGGACGTGTGGGCCAGTGGCTTCATCATGGCGGACTAGGATTTATGGCTGCCATCCAAGTAGTAGATAAGGGGCCCTGCAGCAGCCCAGACCTGAAGGTCACTCTAAGGGGCTCTTGGTGCCTAATATGTGGTAGCTTCCCCAGAGAAGGGCCATCCCAAGGTAAAGGAGGCTGGAAGTTGATTATTGACTGCTTTTACTACATGGACCTAGTGTTGCCTAGGAAGGGGGCATGCTAAGCTGTGGAGAAGGGAAGGAGTGGACTAAGCTATAGGAAAGGATTCATTTCGCTTACAATATTCATGTTCCTCGTGTGAGGAACCAAAAAGAAACTCCTAAATCTTGCTAAATGATACAGTATTCACTATTTTTTTTAACTGGAAGTTTGGAAACAGGACATACTCAAACCATGTGTTCATCATTGGCTAATCAGTGCCCTCAAAACTTGAATACCTTGGGCTGGGAAGGTGGCTCAGTGGTAGAG
>NW_012279934.1:0-2471 GCF_000151885.1 Dipodomys ordii
AGCCTTGAGCTGAAGAGCTGAGGGACAGCACCCAGGCCCAGAGTTCAGGCCCCATGACCGGACCCCCCCCCCAAAAAAAAGTAGCAGCTTAAAACAACTACCATTTATTTAGATCACAGTTCTGATGTTTGAAATTTTTCATTTCCCTACCAACAGCTCATGAGTTATCCAAGGCTAAGTGATCTAGGAAAGCCTTGCTCTCATTAGCCAATGCAAACTATTGACTTAGGTAATGGGGAGGACTACATATTTCTTACTATGCAGCATGTTAGCTTGAATCTTAGGAGCCACAGGATACAAAACCCCAGTATCCACGAGTATCTTTCAAACCAGTGCTTGCTTCGTGTCGGCTGATATCCCATTGGTCAAAGAAAGACCAACAACCATTCTAGAATCAAGAAATGGAGAAATTGATTCCAACTCTTGGTGGGAAGATCTGTGATGTCACGAGAAAAGCAAGTAGATGAGTGCCATCAGCCATCTAATCTATCACACCTGTTTGGTTTTGATTCTTAATTTCACTTTCATTTAAGATCTGCAGGCTGTCATCCCTCTTCTCACTTGCTGGAGAATGTGTGTTTTTCAACAGCAGTTCTGGCACCTAGAGAATATTGTTTATTTTCAGATGACTCATTTTGCCCTGAGATTAATTAAATGCTAACTCTCTCTCTTGAAGAAAATTATCCATTGCCCTAATCAGCTATGACTGCCTCAGAGATGTCCCCAGAGTCTGGTGACAAGCCAAATATAGGATGCCATTCCAGAAGACCTGTTGACAGTTTGTACCTGGTTCACAGAGCATGGGGGGGGCGGCTAAAATGAAGCAAAATGTCAAACCTAAAAGTCAGGAGAGATGAGGGAGGGAGAGACAGAGCAAGTAAGAGGAGAAAAAAGTGTTCAGTTAATACAATTGGCAGTAGTGTCATCATGGAAGAATAACCAAGCACATACCATTCAACACCTCCAAAGGAATTTATAGCCTGGAGACTTTAGCTTCATCTTTTTAAGGGCGATTCAGCTGCATATGGGATCAAGTTTGACTAGTCACAGGAAAGGGAAAATGCCCTGCATTCAATTACATACTGTCATAGCCAGTCAATGCTATTGGAATCTATAAGGGATGAAAGGAGAAAAGATTGTTAGCTAATGAAGGTGAGTGGGGAAAGGGCACATCTGGTTTGGGAGGATTTTTCCAGGAGAAAGACTTAGAATCTTTATGCTCAGCTCCCCACAGGGAGACAAATATGTAGGGCAGGGAACAAGGTCCTTCAGCCCATTTTCCTCCTGCTTTCCCCTGCTCCTGAAGCATAACCCTTGCCTAATTTAAAATCAGGCAAGGATCCACTAACTGTAAATAATCCTTTTGCCTAAAACCCATTGGACCACAATATGTGTGTGTTGGGGTGGAGGGGCTGCATATGTATATGCAAGTGCCTGTGTGTATGTGTGTGTGTGCGTGTGTGTACACATATAGGGATAAATCAAAACAGAAAAAAATCTCAGCCGGACCCTGGTGGCTTATGCCTGTAATCCTAGCTGCTCAGGAGGCTGAGTTCTGAGGATCGCGGTTCAAAGCCAGCCAGGGCAGGAAAGTCAGTGAGACTCTTATCTCCAATTAACCACCTGAGAACCAGAAGTGGCTCTGTGGCTCAAGTGGTAGAGTGCTCGCCTTGAGCTGAAGAGCTCAGGGACAGTGCCCAGGCCCAGAGTTCAATATACACACTGACAAAAAAAATCTATGAGATCCAAAAAATATTACTTTCAAAAGATAATGGAATGGTCTTCCAAACAGCCTCTTGGGTGATTTGAGGGATTGCTAGTTGGGTAAACACTACTAGTTATCTATGATAATCCATTCTTCTCTTTTACTTAGACACACAGCTAAACAGCATTTCTCCACCTCCTTTGAGACTAGGCTTGGTCAAATGGTTGAATTATGCCAATGGAAGGTGAGAATAAGTGAGGATGTCACTTTCAGAACTAGAATGAAATCAGAAGTCATATCTCTTCCATGTACCACCCACCTAGAACCTACCTTCCATCCCGCAGATCACAGTAGCCTACAAAATGGCAGAGCCACACAGCAGCAGGATCACGGACTCCTGGTTGACTATGGAACAGAGCTTCTTCACCAATTTAGACCATGCACCTTTACCATTATTACCTGAAGAACAAACTTCCTAGTTCTATAGCATGCCTGGTATTCCTTCACAGTGACTTGCTTTTGATCCTATCTAATACTCTCATTCATTCAATCTAAATGTTTTGAGGCCCCTTTGTGAGAGTCTCCTCTGACCTTGAGATCACTGTGATTTCTATATCTGCTAGGAAAAGTGCTGCAATAAAAAATACCCCAAGCCGGGCGCTGGTGGCTCACTCCTGTAATCCTAGCTACTCAGGAGGCTGAGATCTGAAGATCATTGTTCAAAGCCAGCCCGGGCAGGAATGTCTGTGAGGCTCTTATCTCCAAT
>NW_012279935.1:0-2880 GCF_000151885.1 Dipodomys ordii
CCGGCTTTTTTCTTTTTGCTTATGTGGTGCTGAGGAATCGAACCCAGGGCCTCAGGCATGCAAGGCAAGCGCTCTACCACTGAGCCAACTTCCCAGCCCTGTAGCCCCTTTTTACATTACCTTAACAATAAAAAATAAATAAAAAAAAAGAAGCCAAGTAGTCACTCAACTTTAGAAGAATTCTATTGTTAAAGAACAAGAGGCTGGGAAGGTGGCTCAGTGGTAGAGTGCTTGCCTCCCATGCATGAGGCCCTGGGTTCGATTCCTCAGCACCACATAAGCAGAAAAAAACCAGAAGTGGCACTGTGGCTCAAGTGGTATAGCTTTGAGCTAAAGAGCTGAGGGACAGCGCCTAGGCCCAGAGTTCAGGCCCCACGGCTGACAAAAAGAAAAAAAAAAGGAACAAAACAAGATCTTGGCTTAAGAAATGCTCCTCAAAACTTAGATACAAGGGACTGTGAACCAACATTTGTATAGCTCAAGGAAGGTGCTTTAGTTTTTTTGTGGCTTCTGCAACAAATAACTAAAATTGTTGTGGTTTAAGAGAATACAATTGTATTAGATTCCAATTCTGGAGGTCAGAAATTCAAAATAGGTCTTTCTAATCTGCAATGAAATGTCAGTAGAAATAAAAATAAAAACGTTGCATACCTTGTAAAATCTCTGGGGTTCAGTCTGTTTCTTCGTATTTTCCACCAGCTAGAGACTATTGTATCCCTTAGCTCATGGGCCCTTAGTGGCCCTTTTCATCTTAAAAGTCAGCAAAGGGCAGGCCAGCCTTTCCACACTGACTCTCCTGCCTTCCTTGTTGCATCCCTCTGATTACACTGAGCCGGCTCAGATAATCTCCAGTCCCTCCCAATCTCAGCCTTCATCCATCTACAACCTTAATTCTCTCTTGCTGTGAAGCACACAGCTTCCCAGGATCTGGCTTTAAGACTGTCTACCTCAATGGGAATTTTGCCCAATTATCCATTTCAGAAATAACCATTAAGTGTAAATGATGGGCTCCCAAATCTGAAACCAGCAGTCATCATGGAAGTCGTCTTAGAAATTGGGGGCTTACATAACTTCTAGAGTAAGTATTCTTCCCATATTTGCTCAGGAAGACTTTGTCACTGTTGAGAACAAGCTTACACGCTTGTATTTTTTGAGCTAATGAGAATTGTTGCTGGAATCTATTCAGTGCTCCATCTTCAGAGTATAGGTGTGGAACAAGGGAAGAGTCAGAAAAAGTATCATTCCAAGGTCACTGGATCACAGAGAGCCATGTTTACATGAGGTAGGGAGAGTCATGCATTAAGTAACTTGTGGTTGACAGGAAACTGGATAAAATAATTGGACAAGAATGCAGTTTGAAAGGAAATGTTTTGTGTGGGGAAAATTCACAGATATTTGATAGAGAATAATTTGTGTTGCAAAGGCAGCTGACTTGATACCAAAATTTAACTTAACTTCCTCAGCTGTCAACCTCTACCTGAATCTAGTTAGGGACATATGATTAGTTTATTTCAGAGGAATGAGAGTAGAAAGGTCATGTTTCAGTCCCTTTCTCCTTTGTATAGATAGAGTCAAACTCCAGGCCTCTACATGACCAAGGAGCCACGAAAACAAACAGCATGGTTCATTCAATTATCAGTAGTAGTACTCTAGTGAAGAACAAGCCTGAGATAGACTAACAAGTCTTTGCTATATCATTAATATTTGTCACAAGAATTAAGGTAAACCTAAAGCAAATGACCTGTATACTCTGAAAATATACACAATTTTATAAAATTCAAAATTGTTTGTCTTTCCAATAATATTAAAAGTTATTAAAATCATAGTACTTAAATATTTGGTTCTGAGACTATATTAAGTAATGCTAAAATTTGTACCTAGGGTTTCTACTTTACTTCCTTCAAGAAGTAAAGATGTGCCTGGAGCCAGTGGCTCATACCTGTAATCCTAGCTACTCAGGAGGCTGAGATCTGAGGATCATGGTTCAAAGCCAGCCCAGGCAGGAAAGTCCATGAGATTCCTTTCTCTAATCAACCACTAGAAAACCGGAAGTGGGGCTGGTATGTATGTGTGTGTATAGTCTTAACAAAGCAACTATAAGGATGGAATTCATTTTGTATTAAAGCGAACATAATTTACTATTTGTAATAGTTGTATTATTTTATACAATTAGTGGCATAAGTCAAAAATTTATGGGTGATAATACTTGAAAATAGTGAGCATATGATGACAAGAATAAATCTATTTTTCTTTCTAAATTATTTCTAAAGCAGCCTTATCATGTCAAGGGTGCAAATTACTTTACAACACCAATGAAGCTTAATAATACTTATGTTTTATACCTAGTTTGGAGAGTTTATACAACTTGATTGTAAACAGAATGGTGAATTATTTAATATGAAGAAGTAAAATTATTTTTATTTTGATAAGCAAAATACTTGTTTTGACTTTGAAAATCATTTTCAAAAATCATTTTTATTTCTGTTTGCTTAAACTTACCTATCTGATCATTAAGCCAACTCATATGCTTACCAGTGGTTCATCTCTGCACTGGTGTTCCTGTCTATATTAGTTGACTAGTAGAAATAAAGGACAGAAGCAACTACCTACAAATGACAAGATTTCCTTGGGAAACAAAGATATTTTATTGAAGAGGAAGGCTCAATTCCAATTCTTTTTTTTTGTCGGTCGTGGGCTTGAACTCTGGGCCTGGGCGCTGTCCCTCAGCTCTGCAGCTCAAGGCGAGCGCTCTACCACTTGAGCTACAGCACCACTTCCGGTTTTATGGTGGTTTATTGGAGATAGGAGTCTCACGGTCTCTCCTGCCCGGGCTGGCTTTGAACCGTGATCCTCAGATCTCAGCCTCCTGAGTAGCTAGGA
>NW_012279936.1:0-1552 GCF_000151885.1 Dipodomys ordii
GGTTACAATTACATGGGCAAGGTAATGAGTACATTTCTTATCAAGCATTGCAGCCTCCTCCTTTGTTTACCCTTCACATCCCTTCCCAGCCTCCCCTTCCCCCCCTAATCACTTTTTTTTGTCCTACTGGGGTTTGAACTCAGAACTTCACATTTGCTAGACAGGTGCTACTCAGCCATACTTTCAGCCTTTTTTATGCTTTCTTGTTTTTTTAATTTTTCAATGCTGGTTATTTTATTTGTTGATTGATTGATTGATTGTTGCTTATGGGGCTTGAACTCCGGGCCTAGGCATTGTCCCTGAGCTCTTCAGCTCAAGGCCAGTGCTCTACCACTTGAGCTACAATGCCACTTCTGGTTTTCTGAATGGTTTGTTGGAGATAAGAATCTCACAGACTTTCTTGCCAAGGCTGGCTTTGAACCACAATCCTGATATCTCAGCCTCCTGAGTAGCTAGGATTATAGGCATGAGCCATCAGTGCCCAAATGCTGATTGTTTTGAGATAGGGTCTCACTTCCTGCCTGGGTGAATGCCTGAGCCACAATCCACCTATTTTAGGTATCCAACAACATGCCCAGCTTCTCCTATTGAGGTAGAGTCTCTCAGCTTTTCTACCAGGACAGTTTTGGGAGCTCGGTCCTACCACTGTCAGTATTTGAAGTAGCTAAGATGACAGGTGTGTGCCACAGTACCCTACAGTATGTTGAGAAGGGGTTTTGTTTTGTTTTGTCTTGTCTTGCCTTGCCAGATATTCCAGGTGGGCTTAGAACTTGCATTCTTCCTGCCTCGGCTTCCTAAATGCTGGGATTGCAAGCATGAGCCACCATGTGTGGTTAAAAAGGTTTTTTTTGTTGTTGTTGTGCTGGTACTGGAACTTGAACTCAGTGCCTTCAGCTCTTTTTTTTTTTCTTTTTCTTCCCCTTTTCCCTCAGTTCTGGGGCTGAACTCAGGGCTTGGGCACTGTCCCTGAGCTGCTTTTGCTCAAGACTAGCAAGCACTCTACCACTTGAGCCACAGCGCCACTTCTGGCATTTTCTGTTTATGTGGTGCTAAGGAAT
The DNA here is from genome assembly GCF_000151885.1 of Dipodomys ordii. Lineage (NCBI taxonomy): Eukaryota > Metazoa > Chordata > Mammalia > Rodentia > Heteromyidae > Dipodomys > Dipodomys ordii. The sequence continues at coordinate 1,059 of NW_012279936.1, forward strand.
CGAATCTAGGGCTTCATGCATGCTAGGCAAGCACTCTACTACTGAGACATATTCCAAGCCACCTCCAGCTCTTACTTGGCTTTTTCACTCATGACTGGCAGTACCACTTAAGCCACACCTCCACTTCCAGCTTTTTGCTGGTTAATTAAAGATAAGAGTCTCTGATTGTCTTCCTGTGCTGAGTGCTAAACAAGATCTTTAGATCTCCTCCTCCTCAGCTAGGATTACAAGGCATGAGCCACCTGCTTTGGGCCGAAGAAGATATCTTTTTTTTTTTTGGTCGGTCGTGGGGCTTGAACTCTGGGCCTGGGCGCTGTCCCTCAGCTCTTCAGCTCAAGGCAAGCGCTCTACCATTTGAGCTACAGCGCCACTTAAGATATCTTAATAACATCAGCAAATAGAATTTGATAAGCAAACAAATAATGTGATGAGCAATTATATAAAGAAATGTAAAAGGCACTTGGGTCTTTCTGCAGTGTCAGAACTTCTTTTTT
>NW_012279937.1:0-3185 GCF_000151885.1 Dipodomys ordii
CATAAGCAAAAAGAAAAAAGCTGGAAGTGGCGCTGTGGCTCAAGTGGTAGAGCGCTAGCCTTGACCTGAAGAGCTGAGGGACAGTGCCCAGGCCCAGAGTTCAGGCCCCACGACCATACCCCCCCCCCAAAAAAAGGAGATGAAATGAAATACACATGTATCCATTTATTGCAGCAAAAGAAATTCAAGAGGAAAAAGCCTCAAGTTTTATACAGGAGTAGCTGGGTAAGTTACAGAAGGAGAGGGAGGTGGGAACTGGAGAAGTAGAACAGAGATGAGGAGGAAGTCATGCTTTCTCTAGTGTACTGTTTTATAAGGTCAGATTCCTAGAACTACACAGTAATATTTCACATGCCCAAAGCAAAAACAACAACAAAAAAATCAATCAGGATATGGAGAGAACCCAAAAATGTAATACAAAAATTTTTAAATAGCTTTAGTATAATGTAACTATAGTACAGGAGATGCGGAATAAAAGAGTATTTTATTGGATACTCCAAAGCTGAAAACAAAAAAAAAAGTGTAAAAATGAACATAAATATAGTCAGTAATATGTTTCCTTCCAGCAGTGTGAGTTAACAAATCTGGAACTCATAGACCCAAACAAATAAATAAATGCTTGTAGGTAAAAGATATTATAATTTTTGTTTTTATGACCCTGTAATTAAGGGGTTTATTTTATAGTTCCAACTTTTTTAAATGTTTTTTTAGGGGGTTGGGTCGTGAGGCCTGAACTCTGGGCCTGGGTGCTGTCCCTCAGCTCTTCAGCTCAAGGCTAGCGCTCTACCACTTGAGGCACAGCGCCACTTCCAGCTTTTATTCTTTTTGCTTATGTGGTGCTGAGGAATTGAACCCAGGGACTCAGGCATGCAAGGCAAGCGCTCTACCACTGAGCCACCTTCCCAGCCCTAGTTCCAACTTTTAAAAAGCTAAATCACCATGGAATTGAACTGTAACCAAAAGAATCATATGAACTCATTTTAGTACATATATATATACAAACAGTAATACATGTCGATATTATGGGTTTTTATTAAATGTGTATGACATTCCAGTTAGCAGTATCATACCTATTACCAGATCTTGCTTTCTGTACTATTTCCAGTAATAAAAAAAAAACAGAAATTCTTAGAGAAGTGACTGATTCCAGGGTTGAAACAGGTAACACTCAAGACGAACCTGAAATATCTTATGGTCTCTGAAAATTAAAAATGCTCAATAATGGATGGAGGTTTGTTGAAGAAACATAGGTATTAATCTGAAGGACTAACACATGGCTAAAGCTGGAGCCATCTGAACTATAAAGATACTGCATTTTATCCTACAGAATACAATAATCCATCCATAAGTCTATACTTAAATAATTCAATAACTGAATAAATAAATACATGTAGAGAAGGAACAGCTCTTTATAACAAGAAAAATCAAAGCAGTGAAGAAAATTAACATTAAGATTAAAAAAGGGCCAAGTATAGTAGTAGTACACACCCATAATCCCAGCACTCCAGAGGCTGAGGCAGTAAGATTAAAAGATGGAGGTCAACCTGGGTTGCACGTAAAATACTTTTTCAAAAAAATCAAAGTAATAATTGTCACTGACAAAATCTACTCTATAAAATCCCTAATACTATATACAATGAGGAGAAAGAATTTTTTGTTTAACTTCAAAGTATTTCATCCATGACATTATTACCTACAATTGGAAAGATAACTTTATTTACTTATTTCTTTATTCATTTTGGAAAGGTAATTTTATAATGAAGGAACCTCATAATCACACCTTAACCAAAAGTTTAAGGATAGCAACATAAGACATATTAACATTGTAAATGCCTTTCTATGATACATTGAGAAGACAAAATTATTCCTATCATATTCTTGCCAAATATGTATAACCTCATTCTGATGTGGAAAAACATCAAATAAACCCAAACTGATAGGAAGTCTACAAAATAATATTCTTTTAAAAGAGTCAAAGTTATATAAGATAATGGAATCCTGGAACAGAAGAGATACATTCATGAAAACAGCTAGTAGAATTTGCATGAGTAGTGTATATTGGTTATCTTAGTATTATGTTAATGTTTTTTCTCTTTTTTTCTGGTTACAGGGCTTGAATTTAAGTTCCCTCAGCTTGCTTGCGCACAGTTGGTGCTCTATCACTTGAGCCATACCTCCAGCATAGCTTTTTGCTAGTTAATTGGGGATAGAGTCTCATGGGCTTTTTTGCCTGGTCTGGCTTCAAAATACAACCCTTCAATCTAAGCCTCCTGAGTAGCTAGAAGTATAAATGTGAGCCACCAGTACCCACAAATGTTATTTTGTCAATTTTGAAATTCAACTTTGATTGTAGAATATACTAGCATTATAAGAAGCTAGGTAAAGAGTAAATAAAATTATTTCTGTAAGTCTAAATTAGTTTGAAAAAAATTAAGTGATTAGTTTCCCCAGTGAAAAGCTGAAAGTAGAAGAAGAGAGAGGAGAAAGACAAGGAAAGAAGAAAACTATATAAGAATTTCTAGGTCTAACTTCAGCAGAAGTCATGAAGGCAGCTGTATTATACATAAATCTACATGAAGAATGGACCTTCACATTTATTCTGTCCATTTCAGAAAGGTGAAGATGTTTCAATGTTTATAAGAACTAGTCTACAATTGGGCTTAAGACCAACCACAATATGGATGTTTGAAAAAGAAAGGAAGGGAAAAGTCAGAAAACCTTTCAACAATATGGGCATCCAGGTGCAAGAAGTTCAAAGGCCCCCAAATGGATCTGAAAAAAATGGCAGATCTCGAAGGCATAATGTAGTCCAACTGTCAAAAGTAATATACAAAGCAAGAATTCTAAAAACTACAAAATCATCAATCACTTACAAGGTAATTGCCATTAGACAAACAGCAAATGTCTCTACAAAAGTATAACAGGTTAGGACAGAATGGGATAATACATTTGAAATACTGAAAGAAAATTTCAATCAAGAAAACTACATCAAGAAAAGTTATCTAGGGCTGGGAAGGTGGCTCAGTGGTAGAGCACTTGCCTTGCATGCTCGAGGCCCTGGGTTTGATTCCTCAGCACCACATAAGCAAAAAGAAAAAAGTCAGAAGTGGCGCTGTGGCTCAAGTGGTAGAGCGCTATAGCCTTGAGCTGAAGAGCTGAGGGACAGCGCCCAGGCCCAGAGTTCA
>NW_012279938.1:0-2742 GCF_000151885.1 Dipodomys ordii
CTCTGTTCTTTTCTTGCTCTCTCTCTTTCCCAGCCACGTGGAGTGCCAACCTTGCCTGGTCCCAGCAGGTCTACCCCTTACCTGAATACCACGTGAGTGCTACTGTTCTTACCCCTCTCTCTGCTCTTTTCTGGCTCTTTTCTCTCTCTTTCCTCTCTTCCCAGCTATCTCTCATTCCCAGGCCTTCCCCAGCCACGTGGAGTGCCAACCTTGCCTCGTCTCAGCAGGTCTACTGAATAAACCTACCCCTTACCTGAATACCACGTGTGTGCTAATGCAGTTCTTACTCGGCTACCTCTTTTTAAAAAACTAACAATATGAATACATAATATATAAATATGCATTATATGTAAATATAAACATATATATTCATTAGGTCCAGGTTATTTCAATAAGCGGTTCTAAAATTTATAGACTTAACACAGTGCTTTCATTCTGAGTCGCAGACACCAAAACTCCCACAGGAAGTAGTTTTTGTAAGTGTTGTGGCTTTTTAGTTTCCTGATTTTTTGCATTAAGTAGTAAGAAAGACATCTGTACACGGAAAGAGAATTTTTTTCTAAATTACTTTATTGATGTTTTAAGGGTGATATACATTGGAGTTCCCTTTACATGCATCAGGTAATAAGTACATTTTCTATTGCATAGTATCATCTGTTCCCTCATGCTCACCTATTCCTTCCCTCCCCTCTCCACCCAAAGATTGCAAAGTTCACTTTCCTCCTTGGCTTGTGCAGCCTGTGTGCTCCTCTTTTCACTGCTTTTCCTCTGATTCTGTGTCCTCCCCCTCCCCCAGATATGCATGTGAATACACCTTATGTAAGGTAAAGAATACAGTCATCAGCAAATGAAAAAACAAATTAAGGAAAAAGAGAAAGAGAAATTCTTGGGTGAATATCACTCCAATCTCTAAATAAGAATCTCCAATTTACTCGAATGTCTTCCCTTTTCATTCGTCTAGAAGGAATTATGGCTACATCCATCTGTCAACATTTCACATTGTGGTATAATTTTAAACCATTCTGTGCTCAGTGGATGGAGTCTTAATTGTTAAGGCTGGTTCTCTGAGATTATGCTGTATGCTTTTTACATCCTACCAAAGCACCTCCTTAAAATAAACTATAGGAATGAAAATCCATCTTCTCATTTCCCCCCCAGTACTAGGGTTTGAACTCATGACCTGTGCCTGCTCCACTAAGTGTTCTAGCCAGGCCTCCAGATGGTGTTTTTTAATTCTTGACTACTATCCTTTGATTATTTGGAAAAAAAGATATACAAAAATATACTTTGAATATCCAAAATATCTATGCGATTTTTGCAATTTAGGAACAGTTTACTAAAAAAAAATACCATTGTAGCCAGGTGCTGGTGGCTTATGCTTGTAACCCTAGCTATTTGAGAGGCTGAGATCAGGAGGATGATGGTTCCAGACTCAGCCAAGCAAAAAAAGTCCAGACTTCAATTATTTTTATGCAGGAAAAAAAAAAGAATAAGAGCTTGATTTGCAGAATGTTCTTTTCTAGTTCAGCTAGCTTAACGGTGCAAAATATATGTGCTTGGAAACCTTAATTGGTATTTATGTGTCATATACAGGCATTTCTTGATTAAGTTTGATGTCATAAAGTTGAATTATAAAGCGAAAACCATTGCTTCAAACCAGATGTTTATGCTCTCCCACCCCTAATTTCTTGTGTGTCTCCTGTGGCACTAGGTTCATGAAAGATGACTTGGATGTGTCTCCAGGCCTAATACAGGCTGGGCCAGGTGTTTTCAGGCCTCCTGAGCGTTTTCAGTCTGTCCCTGGTTCTCATAACTCTATGACTGGATTTAATTGTGGCAATCGGTGCAAAAGAGAGCAATACCCAGAGACTGTTCAGAGCTGAAAGCTGACGTGCTTTAAGGCAAAAAAAAAAAAAAAAATACACCTACCTTTCACCCAGGCAGACACCTGAGGCTAGCTGTGACCAGGGATGGAAGCTGAAGGAAAGGCCATTTATTTGTCAGCCTTTCCACTACACTCATCCAGCCTGGCTGGGCGAGGAGTTGGTAAGGAGTCGGCAGGGGTCTGGGGTCCTTGGGGAAGCGAATTCTAAAGACCTTTCATGAAAAGCAAACAGGAAGGCTGGCTGAGCAGCGGAAACTTGTCTGGCAAAGTTACTTGGGATAACAGCTTTTCCTTCCGCGCTTGGGGTTGGTCCCTGGCCGTGGCCCCGCCCACCGCCCCGCCCTCCTCCCCGGCCGGGCATGCTCAGTGGGGCCGGCTGGCAGGTTTGCGTGGCCCGCCTGGGGTTGCCGGCTTCGGCTCCGACCGCCGACGTCGGGTTCCTTCGCGGCGCGCGTTCCGGGGAAGTTAGGTGCGGGAGCCGGGCTTCCGCGGAGACGCCGGGAGGACCGCGGGGACGGCGGGGAGGCCTCGGTGCGGCCTTGAGGGGCCACCGAACGGGCGGGCCCGACGTGGCCGCAGTCGGAGGGAGGCGCCGGGCGGGCGCGCCCCGTGTGGAGAAGCCCCGGGCGGGGCGGGCGCTCCACGGACTTTTGTCCGAGTTGAGTCCCCTCCCCCTGGGCCGGGCCTTTCCGGCCGCCCCCGCCCCGCTCGCCCCGCTCGTCCCGCTCGCTCCCGGGAGATGTTTATTTGGGCCGTGGCGTGAGGAGCGGCCGGGCGGGCGGGCGGCGCGCGGAGTTTCGGGTCCGAGGAGCCTCGCGCGGCGCTGGAGAGAGACAAGATGTCCGCCAGGGCCGCGG
>NW_012279939.1:0-1108 GCF_000151885.1 Dipodomys ordii
CTCAGTGGTAGAGCGCTTGCCTTGCATGCATGAGGCCCTGGGTTCGATTCCTCAGCACCACATAAGCAAAAAGAAAAAAAAGCCGGAAGTGACGCCATGGCTCAAGTGGTAGAGTGCTAGCCTTGAACTGAAGAGCTGAGGGACAGTGCCCAGGCCCAGAGTTCAGGCCCCACGACCGCCCCCCCCCCCCCCAAAAAAAAAGAGTCTCAGGGACTTTCTTGCCCTGGCTGGCTTTGAACCTCAATCCTCACATCTCAGCCTCCTAAGGAGCTAGGATGTCAGGCATTGATTCATAGCACCTGGCTTTGCTTTCCCCCTTGTAACCTAACCTAGATTCTGCTTACACTGTGTTTGGCCTGTCTCCTCCCCATCCCAACGTGAACACACCCACATATAAGGCTGCCAGGCACATTACAGAAATGGACAGACAGGAGGGACAGAGTCTCTGCTTAGAGGCTACCACACATGCACGCACGTGCTTGTGACAGGCGACAACACTCACCCCGGGGATTTCCAAAAGCTTTGACACCAGAAGAGGCAACTTCAGGGCAGCCACACTCCCGGTGACACCCACAAGAACATGGAACTTTCTTTCTGCTCCGGGTGTGGCGGCCAGACAGGAGGCCTGTGGTTGCAGTTGGGGTTTGGCAGCTTCAAGTTCGGGGAGTTTGCAAAGGGGGGGATCCATTAGGCCTAGTCAGGATTTGGGATCAAAAGCAGAATAAAGAGGCAACACATCACTCAGATATCCAACAGAGAGAGAGCATCCCAGGGGTGGCAGTGGGGGTGATGCTAGGCGCCCCCGTGCTGGGGTCCCCTCCCTGCCCCGCCACCCCAAAGCAGGTTACAGAACAATGACAGCCAAGTACTGTGACTGCCCCCAGATCACCTCATGGGCAGGAAGACATTCAGGCTGGATCTGGAGCACTTTCTCCAGTCAAGAGGAGGGACCAGGCACCAGTGGCTCATGCCTATAATCCTAGCTACTCAAGAGGCTGAGATCTGAGGATCCAGCCTAGGCAGGAAAGTCCATGAGACTCTTATCTCCAATTAACCACCAGAAAACCAGAAGTGGTGCTGTGGCTCAAGTGGCAGAATGCTCAGCTTA
>NW_012279940.1:0-1596 GCF_000151885.1 Dipodomys ordii
TAGGGCTGGGAAGGTGGCTCAGTGGTAGAGTGCTTGCCTTGCATGCATGAGGCCCTGGGTTTGATTCCTCAGCACCACATAAGCAAAAAGAAAAAAGCAGGAAGTGGCGCTGTGGCTCAAGTGGTAGAGTGCTAGCCTTGAGCTGAAGAGCTGAGGGACAGTGCCCAGGCCCAGAGTTTAGGCACCATGACTGGATCCACCCACCAAAAAAAAATAAACCAATAAAAAAAATGAAGTCGTGTATCAGTGGCTCACTCCTGTAGTCCTAACTACTTGGAGATCTGAGCATTAGAGTTTAGGCAGGTAAGCCTATGAGATTCTTTTCCTTTCCTTTTCTTTTCTTTTCTTTTTTTTGTTGGTCATGGAGCTTGAGCTCTGGGTCTGGGTGTTGTCCCTAAGCACTTCAGCTCAAGGCAATAGCTCTACCACTTAAGCCATAGCACCACTCCATGAGATCCTTATCTCTCATGAACTACCCAAAAACCTGAAGTGGTGCTATGGCTCAAAGCAATAGAGTACTAGGCTTGAGCATAAAATCGCAGGGACAGCATGGAGGGCCAGAGTTCAAGCTCTATGCCTGACAATAATAATAATAATGATAATAATAATAACAATAATAAATACTTTAGTAGAACTTACGTGAAATGTGTCTCTGTCTCTCTTAAAATACCTTGTACTGCAATCACTTGTCTGCTTATCACAATATGAGGTGAAATATTGCCTACATTTTGAGATAATTTTGAGGTATATGATGGAGACAGTTATTTAATATCAGGTTACTCTATATAAGAGGCACCATAGAAAAACTGCCATATCAAGACAATCAGTTTGACAACTGAGAGGGCTAAGTGACCAATAGTTGGGTAGTATACATGGTATGGATATTCTAGACACAGATGTGATTAGATAAAGGTACATTTTAGAAAAAGGGATGATTAGATCATAGGTGGAATGTAGTAGGACAGCATAATTGTGCTAAAGAGGATGGTAGACAATTTAAAAATCATGAGTTATTTATTTCAGAATTTTCCATTTAACATCCTCCACAGTTGAGGTGAGCAATTGGGAACACAGAGAATAAAGGAATCCACAGAGTAAAATAGACATCTTCAGAAAAATCCTACAAATTGATCCTATTAGTACTTTTAAATTCTGCTTGTTTTCACAGTACTAGGGTTTGAAGTAGGGTTTTACACTTGTGATATATGCTCTATCATTTGAATTATAACTTCAGCCCACTACTTCCAATTCTCCATGGGAAACTAAAAGTTGAATTATCTGGTCCAACGTCTCCAGCTCAGTGGCAAAAGAAGGATTCAACTCTTGTCAGTCTGATTCCAAATTTATCCCATTTTTCAAGTGTAAAAGATCTTCAGGTTGGGGCTGGGAAGGTGGCTCAGTGGTAGAGCACTTGCCTTCATGCATGAGGCCCTGGGTTTGATTCCTCAGCATCACATAAGCAAAAAGGAAAAAGCTGGAAGTGGCACTGTGGCTCAAGTGGTAGAGCAGTAGCCTTGAGCTGAAGAGCTGAGGGACAGCGTCCAGAGGCCCAGAGTTCAGGCACCACGACTGGACCCGAAAGAAAGAAAGAAAGAA
>NW_012279941.1:0-2628 GCF_000151885.1 Dipodomys ordii
TATCACTTGAGCCACAGCGCCACTTCCAGCTTTTTTCTTTTTGCTTATGTGGTGCTGAGGAATCGAACCCAGGGCCTCGAGCATGAAAGGCAAGCGCTCTACCACTGAGCCACCTTCCCAGCCCCTACGTACTCTTTCTTATACAGGGAATTTCCTCAATCATTGTTTAGGAGGAAATTCTAAAGTGCCTTGATACTCATGTCATGGTCTAAACCAAAGTAGCAATGATAATATGTCAATGAAACAGTTGACAATTCAGTACATAGCTAACAGCTCATATATATATATATATATATATATATATAGTTATAATTATAGTTATATATAACTTTATATATATCACATATATAGTTATATATATATCACATTTGAAAATTCAATTCTGAAAACATCTCTACTTATTTAATTAGGGATACAATGACATGTGTGTAGCTTCTCTATGTCCAGTGTTATTAAGACATTAAGCATACATTGGTGCCATATAGAAAATACATTTCTTCCCTATTAACTCCTTTGAATCAAACCACAACATTCATCCAGGAAATTCTAACTGGCCACAATATGGTCTCTGCATTTTCTAATCATCGTTTCTTCCAGCCTGCATCCTTCCAAGCTGTTGAAGGAGCTTAGTAAGTTTAAAAAGAGTCAAAAAGTCTCCTTCTGTCAGGAATCACATGCAAATGTTCTCTTACCCCATCTCCAGTTGGAAGCTCGGGGCTTTCTCTGACTACCCATGCTTATAAATGTTTAATCTGGGGGAAGTTTACATCTGGCCATATGTGGCTTCAGAAAAGGAATTAGAACAATCTCACTGCTATGCTCTGGCTGTAAAGGTCATGTTATTATTTGATAGAGTATAAAAATCTACCAGGTTCTTTGTTTAAAATAAGACTAGAGCCCATAATCTTAGTATCCCTTAGTATTTCATATATACAGTGGTTTCTCCATATGTTCTGAATGAAACTACTTTCCTATATCTATCTCGATCCTAGGGTGAGAACATCAGTGGAATGAACATTTTTTTGTTCTGCATGAGCTGTTTGGACCATGAAAACATGGCCACCTACACAACTCATTTGGTTCTCAATGAGCCATAACATCTGTGCTGGGTAAATAAACACAAAAATAGTGGTTCAGAAACAAGCATTGGTAACAGTTGTGTTTGTATTTCCTAAAAGGCCCTCAGGACCTGTATAGTTCATTGTCAGTATACGTTAGGTCTTACGTAGGCTGCAGTTCAGTTATTTTAAGCTTTAAGATTAGCACAACGAAGGTCAACTTCACAAGTCATGGAAGCTTTCATAGGTATTTCAGGTCCTGATATTTTCAGATATGTTGTCTTTACTACTGAACAAATAATGTTTTACGCTAAAGCAATAAGGAACAATATTTCAATAGATAGTTCTCCCTTTTTCCTGGAAATTTTAACTCCAGGAGTGTTATTCTGTGTATAAACATTTATTTTTCTTCCCTGTGGTCATTACCTATCTGTTACCTGATTATGACTCAAAAGGAAGCCCCTGTGTGGGTTGATTTAGGCAGCAAGGAGCTTTCCAATTCCAAACTGAATGCATCCATCTTACCAAATGCAACGTTATGCAGACCTCTTGTCCTCCCTCCAGCTCATTGTGGCAGAGATTTACACTGTAATCTCCGCAAACATTGAATTAGAGACGTGAATCTTGATAACAACTGTCTACAGGTTGAAATTATAAAGGTACAAACTTGGACCAGCAAATCTTCCTCTCCTTTCACTTGAGGATTCACTTTCCTTAGTGCCAAGCTATATTTATGACAGTCTCATTATTTAGCACATTTATTTTATTTATGTTAAATACTTCTCTAACACATTTCATGCATTAATTATTAAGCAAGACCTCTCAGTGAAATAGAGGATAATTCTTACTCTTCCAAATAGGTCTTATACCAAAATCTTTAATGGTCTAAATTCACACACACACACACACACACACACACACACACACAATCAGTTTGTGTTGCCAAATAAAAAAAATAAGAAATAATTCTTTAGTGTATGCCACAGTTTTTGCTTTCCTATGTTTCTCTCCATTGATCTTATTTTTTGACTCATTCTGCTAATATCAACATGCAGCTTTGTAAATTCACAGCTGCATATGCTAAAGTTCATATCTCCTTGAGAGATTAATTAATACAGTCATGACTAATTATCTGTTTCTCTTTATATGAATAAAGCCATTAAACACAATGAACATCATAAAGATAATCAGAGGTTTTTTAGCCTCTTTGTACAGGTCAAGATAAAGTCTTATCATCCTTTGTAAATAGGATGAAATGACTGCTAGTCCAGTCTGGTAAATAGTTTTCATGGGTATTTGGTACATACATTCAACGAAAGAGAAATTGGTTAGGGCGGAGGCTCCAAACAACAGTAACTTAGAAAATTTCTCTCAGTTTGGGTGCAATGGGCTAAAGACATACAGAGAAACTTCTCTGAAAAGGAAAGAAGGATGGCCAATAGACACATAAAGAAATGCTCAACCTCTCTAGCCATAAAGAAATGCAAATCAAAACAACACTGAGATTCCACCTCACCCCAGTTAGAATGGCTATAATCAAGAACTCTAATAACAACAGATGCTGGAGGGG
>NW_012279942.1:0-3098 GCF_000151885.1 Dipodomys ordii
TTCTTCTTCTTCTTCTTCTTCTTCTTCTTCTTCTTCTTCTTCTTCTTCTTCTTCTTCTTCTTCTTCTTCCTCTTCCTCTTCTTCCTCTTCTTCTTTCTACAGGAGATTTCTTGGTGCTGGTATCACTCATTTGTAATTACACACGCAGAATTAAGAGGGTTTTAATTTTTCTTTTAAAATCAGTTGGTAACCAGAAAACCTGCCCTTCAACTATCAATAAAAAGTCCAGTGGACAAGACAGAGAACATGGCCATATTGGGCATATTGTTGCCAGATATAGATGGGAAATGTTCGCGGAGATAGGAAATGTAGGGACTGACAACCTGTTGGTCATATTACAATAGAGTGTTTTGCATACTAATAAGAGGGGTCAGAGGCAGGGATCCACAATGACATGTAAATCCTGACCAAGGAGGAACTCCAAGTGAGAGAAGTAAAGGGAATCCTGGGTCAGTAAGCACGCAGCAAGGATTTAGATAATATAAACTAATATGGACTTCCAAATTGCTGTCAGTACCTGCAAATGTTGCTTATGTGTTTTGTTATATCAAATTATAGCATGGGATATCCTTGAGTGTATAGAGGAAGAAGACAATTTTAAAGGCTACTACTCATTAACCAAGTTTTCACACAAAAAGCTACACAATAAGGAAAAAGAAACTTGACTTAAGAGTCTGACTGTTGATGTTTAAAACTCTGCTGTTTAGCAGACAGCTCACAGTGAGTTATTTTAATTGCTTTTCTTCATTTGTAAAATGAAAACAATACCACTCACTTCATGAGATTGATGTGAGAATTTCTCAGCGATAAATAAAAAGATGTGAGTGCCTTGAATATAAACAGAATCAATAAATCAACATTACTTTTTATCTCTGTCAGCTAAGAGAAATAGCAATATTATTAGCACTCACATGCTTTCCTTGTTCCTCAATGGCAGATTCTAATATTTTATATTATTCAAACCACTGTGTGGGCCAGGCACTGGTAGCTCATGCCTATAATCTTAGCTACTCAGGAAGCTCAGATGTGAGGATCACAGCCCCAGCAGGAAAGTCCATGAGATTCTCATCTCATAACCAAAATAAAGCCAAATCTGTGGCTCAAATGACAGAGTACCAGCCTGGAACGAAAAAGCTAAGGAACAGAGTCCAGTCCCCAAGTTCAAGCTCCAGTACACACACTCTCTCTCTCTTTCTCTCTCTCTCTTTTTCCCTCTCTCTCTCTCTCTGTCCTCTCTTTCTCTCTCTCTTTCTTTTTCCCTCTCTCTTTCTCACTTCCTCTCTCCATTCCCCTCACTCCTCCTCATTCTCCCTCTCTCTTGCTAGCTCTCTCTCTCTCTCTCTCTCTCACACACACACACAATTATAAGAAAGCCTAAAATATAAAATTCACCTAAGAAATATAGATACATATGCATATGTATGTGTGTTTGCTACCAACAAGGAGAAAGGAGTTCCAGAAATATTCTAATGTTTACACAAATTCATAGAATATGCTATGAAGTACTAATGCTAGTTCTGTTTTTTGTACTTACATATTAATTTGTATATTAAAATTTTAGAACATCAGGGCCAGGGAATAAATGGAAATTTTTCAAGTTGTCATAATTGTGCCATGAACTGAAAATTGCTCTGAAAAACAGTTGTGTCTCATTTTTAAAGGAATCGTGACACTTAATGAGTTCGTTTTATAAGTCAATATGTATATAAACATTGTTTAAAATATCCAACTCAAGCCAGGTGTTAGTGGCTAGTGGCTCACTTTTCTAATCCTAGCTACTCAGGAAGTTGAGATCTGAAGATCATGGTTCACAGCTAGCCCAGACAAGAATGTCTGTGAATCTCCTATCTCCAATTAACCACACAAAACCAGAAGTGGTGGTATGGCTCAAAGTGGTAAAGCACTAGCTTTGAGCAAAAGAGATCAGGGATAATGCCCAGGCCCTGAGTTCAAGCACCACAACTGAAAAAAAAAAATCCTACCTCTACTGGTCAGAATAGTTTCTAAATCATTTGACTCATAACAACAAACACCTACTAAAATTAAGTGGTGGTAAGAAAAGTTAGTGGGAGTGAAGTAAAAGATGTCATTTTTGTTTCTATATCTAATCCTTAGAATATTTTTGCTGGTAGACAAGAGGCATTTGATTTTCATCAAGCATTCAGTTATCTCACTAAAATCTATGCAAAGATGGATTCAGAAATATCTGCTCAATTGTGAATATACCATTTGTTCAACAGCCTTGCAGTTTTAAAAATAACAATTCAAAATCTCTTAGCTGGACTGAGGTTTGAAACTCATTTCCAACTATTTCCACAAAACCACTTAGAAAATAGCTATTTTGCAAATTAATCTTTCATGAGGCTCTTAAAGGGTCGATGTGCTTGTATTAGCTGCCAAACATACTCAAACGTCTGAGACAACTGGAAGATCCATGATTAATGTGAATTGGTATTTTCATAACATTTACTGTATCAATCAATAGCGGTTGATGTAATCACTTCCAGTAAGCAACTTGGTTAAAAGCTCAAAAATATAAACCATAAAATAAAACTGCATCTCTCTGTCTTCCAAACATAAGAATATCTGTCATCTGTGTGTGTCTGTCTATCTCTGTCTTTGTCTCTGTTTCTGTATCTGTCTCTCTCTCTCTCTTTCTTCCTCTCTCTCTTTTCCTCTCCCTCTCCCTCTCTCTCTCTTTCTCTCTGTACTGGGATTTGGACTCAAGACCTTACACTTGCTCAACTGAGCAACAATATTCTATGGGGTATGGTGGTGCAACTACAGTAGCTATCAGATGTAGTCAATGCATTTCTTTTTTTTTAACTACATCCAACTTTATGTATTATATTTTCAACCCAGGAGGCCTTAATCTTCAGTAGAAATTGAGGACCTTCTTTATATTTCTCAGGCGTTTCTTATAAGATTACCATGCCTCCGTTCAAATAGGGATATAGGTGGACCCATTGTAACAATGAGATGTACAAGTCATTACGTTGAAAAATGAACTATGTAGGGAGAGAGGGAGATGGGAAGGGATGGGAAGGGGAAACAAAGGAGGAGGCAACAATGCTTGATAAGAAATGTACTCATTACCT
>NW_012279943.1:0-4222 GCF_000151885.1 Dipodomys ordii
TGTGGACACTGGGATAGGGGGAGTGTGTACTCTGGGAACAGGGGAGTGTGAACAATAGCATTAGGGGAATATGGACATTGGGATCTAGGGAGTGTAGACACTGGAATCTGGGTAGTGTGGACATTGGATCTGGGGAGTGTGAACACTGTGCTCTGTGGTGTGTGGACACTGTGCTCTGTGGGGTGTGAACACTGGTATATGGGGAGTCTTCACACTGCACTCTGAGGAGTCTTGACTCTGGATCTGGGCAGTGTGGACAGTGGAATCTATGGAGTCTGGATACTGGGATGTGGTGAGTTTGGACACTGTACTCTTTGTAGTTTTGACAATGGGATATGGGGAGTGTGAAATCTGGGATCAGCAAAGTGTGCACACTGGACTGTCGGTAGTGTGCACACTGGGATCTGAGGAGTGTGGACACTGCGATCTGGAGAGTGTGGACACAGGGATCTGGGAGTGTGGACACTGGCATCTGGGTAGTTTGGACACTGTTTTCTAGGGAGTATGGACTCTGGGCTCTGGAGAGTGTGGACACAGAGATCTGGGGAGTGTGGACACTGGGTTCTGGGGAGTATAGACACTGGAACCTGGGGAGTGTGGACACTGGGATCTAGGAAATGTGGACACTGGACTCTGGGGAGTGTGAACAATGATATCTGGGAAGTGTGGACACTGGGATCTGGGGAGTGTGGAGACTGAGATCTGGACAGTGTGGACTTGGGGATTTGGCAGTGTGGACACTGGGATCTTGGAAATTTGGACACTGGGAAATGGGGACTGTGGACACTGGCATCTTGGGAGTGTGGTCAATGGGAATGGGGAAGTGTGGACACTGGGATCTGGGGAGTGTGCACACTGGAGTCTATGGAGTCTGGATACTGGGAAGTGAGGAGTTTGGACACTGTATCCCTTGGAGTGTTGACACAGATATGGGGAATATGGGCCCTGGGATCTGAGTAATGTGCACCCTGGGATCTGGGAGTTTGGACACTAGGATCTGGGGAGTGTGGACACTGGGATCTCGGGAGTGAGGATATTGGAATCTGAAGAGTGTGCACCCTGGACTCTGAGGAATATGCACATTGGGATTTAGGAGTGTGGACACTGGGATCTATGGAGTCTGGATACTGGGATATGAGGAGTTTGGACCCTCTACTGTTTCGAGTGTGGACACTGTGATATGGGGAGTGTGGACCATGGGATTTGAGGAGTGTGCACGCTGGTCTCTGGGTAATGTGCACACTGTGATCTGGGAGTGTGGACACTGGGATCTGGGGAGTGTGGGCACTGGGATCTGGCAGTTTGGACCCTGGGACCAGGGAAGTCTGGACACTTGGATTTGGGGAGTATGGATATTGGGATCTGGGGATTGTGAAAACTGGGATGGGGGGTGTGAACATTGTGATCCGTGGAGTGTGGACACAGGGATGTGGGGAGTTTGGAAGGTGTACTCAGAGTGAGGACTGTGCACACTGGGTTCTAGGGACTGTGGACACTGGTATCTTGGGAATGTGGACAATGGACTCTGGATTACGGACTCTGGGAATCGTGGACACTGGGATCTGGGGAGTGTGGACACTGGACCTTGTGGTTTGTGGACACTGGCATCTTGAGAGTTTGGACACTGGTACCTGAGAGTGTGGACACTGGACCTTGTGGATTGTGGACACTGGGATCTTGAGAGTAAGCACATTGGACTCTGCTGAGTGTGGACACTGTGCTCTGTGGGGTGTGGACACTGGGAATTGGGTTGTGTGGAAACTGGGTCTGAGAAATATGCACCCAGGAATCTGGGGAGTGAGGACTCTGGGATCAGAGGGTTGTGCAAACTGGACTCTGGGTAGTGTGCACACTGGGATCTGGGGAGTGTGCACATTGGATCTGGGGAGTGTGGACATTGTGCTATATGGGATATGGCCACTGATCTCTGGGGAGTCTGCACACTGCACTCAGGGGAGTGTGTACACTGGTATCTGAGAGTGTGGACACTGGTATCTGGGAGTGTGGACACCAGACTGTGATTACTGGGGACACTAAGATCTGGTAATGTGGACACTTGAGTCCATGGACCATGGACACTGAGACATGGGGAGTGTGAACACTGGGATCTTGGGAAGGTGGACACTGAGATCTGGGGTGTGTGGACCATGGATCTTGGCAGAGTGGACACTGGAATCTACGGAGTCTGGATACTGGGATGTGGGGAGTTTGGACACTGTACTCTTCGGAGTGTTGACACTGGGATATGGGGAGTGTGGAACCTGGGCTCAGAGAAGTGTGCACACTGGACTGTGGGTAGTGTGCACACTGGGATCTGCAGAGTGTGTACACTGCGATCTGGAGAGTGTGGACATGGGGTTCTGAGAGTGTGGAAATTTGGATCTGGGGATTGGTACACTGGTATAGGGGGAGTGTGTACACTAGTATCAGGGGAGTGTGGACACTGGGATCTTGGAAATTTGGACACTGGGAAATGGGGACTCTGGACAAAGGGATCTTGGGAGTGTGGTCAATGGGAATGGCGGAGTGTGGACACTGGGATCTGGGGAGTGCGCACACTCAAGTCTATGGAGTCTGGATAGTGGGAAGTGGGGAGTTTGGACGCTGTAAACTTTGGAGTGTTGACACTAGATATGGGGAGTGTGGACCCTGGAATCTAAGGAGGGGGCACATTGGACTCTGAGTAGTGTGCACCCTGGGATCTAAGAGTTTGGACACTTGGATCAGGGTTCTGTGAACACTGGGATCATGGGAGTGTGGACACTGGAATCTTGAAAGTGTGGACACTGGGATCTTGGGAGGATGGACACTGAGATCGTGGGAGTGTGGACCCTGGATCTGGGCAGTGTGGACACTGGAATCTATGGAGTCTGCATACTGGGATGTGGACACTGGGATATGAGAAGTGTAAATCCTGGGACAGAGGAGTGTACACACTGAACTCTGGGTAATGTGCACACTGGGATCTTGGAGGGTGGTTACTGGATTTGGGGTGTGTGGACACTGGGATCTGGGGAGTTTGTACAATGGTATAGGGAAAGTGTGAACACTGGGTCTGGGGAATATGGACATTGGGATCTGGAGAATGTAGACACTAGATCTTGGGAGTGTGGTCAGTAGGATCTGGGGAGTGTAGACACTGGGATCTTGGGAGAGTGATCAATGGGATCTGGGGAATGGGGATCAGAGGAGAGATTACACAGGGATCTGGGAGTGTGGACATTGGGAGTGTGGATACTGGGATCAGGGGAATGTGAGCACTGGGATCTGGAGGGTGTGGATACTGGGATCTGGGGAGTGTGGTCACTGGGTTCTAGGGAGTGTGGACACTGGGATCTGGGCAATGTGGATCCTGTAGTGTTCAGAATGTGAATCCTGGACTCTGTGTATTGTGGACACTGGGATGTGGGGAGTGTGGACACGGGATCTGGGAAGTTGTACATGGATATATGAGGAGTTTGAACACTGGAATCTAGGGAGTGTGGACACTGGGATCTGTGGAGTCTGTACACTGGGATCTTGGTAGTGTGTACACTGGGATTTGGGGAGTGTGGACACTGGTATTTGAGGAGTGTGCACACTGGTCTCGGTAATGTGCACACTGTGATCTGGGAGTGTGGACACTGTAATCTGAGGAGTTTGGGCACTGGGATAGGGGGAGTGTGCCCACTTGGATCGGGGTTCTGTGAACACTGGGATGTTGGGTGTGGACACTGGGATGTTGGGAGTGTCAACACTGGGATCTGGGGAGTGTGGACACTGGAATCTGGCAGTGTGGACACTGGGATCAGGGAAGTCTGGATACTTGGATCTGAGGAGTATGAACACTGCGATCAGGGGAGTGTGAACCCTCCCCCCCCAAAAAAAGAGACATTAGTCAAGTTAACACATGGAGACCAAGGTGTGAGGCTGGCCTATCAAAAAAGGAACCAAGGTGTGGGGCTGTCCTATCAGCAAAGGGACCAGGGTGAACTAGCTAGAAGAGAGGAGGCCCATCAAGTTGGATGGTTTCGTTTCAAAAGCAGAAACTGGATAGGCACCAGTGGCACGATGTAATCCTAGCTACTAGTCAAGAGGCTGCAATCTGAAGAGCACAGTTCAAAGCCAACCATGACAGGAAAGCCCATGAGACTCTTATCTAATCACCAGAAAACTGGAAGTGGCGCTGTGGCTCAAAGTGGTCAAAGTGGCAGATTGCTAGTCTTTTTTTTTTGGGGGGGGG
>NW_012279944.1:0-2418 GCF_000151885.1 Dipodomys ordii
TTTTTGCTTATGTGGTGCTGAGGAATCAAACCCAGGGCGTCATGCATGCAAGGCAAGCGCTCTACCACTAAGCCACCTTCCCAGCCCCTAGATAGAGATTTTTGAGGGATAATTATATGAATAGTTAATTTTTTTCTCAGTTGTGGGGCTTGAACTCTGGGCCTGGACGCTGTCCTTAGCTCTTCAGCTCAAGGCTAGGACTCTGCAACTCGAGCCACAGCACTACTTCCTGAATAGTTAAAGTATAAAGTCTAGAAATACATTTAGAATATACAACACAGCTGATACATAGACATTCTAAGTCCTTAGTCAAGGTCCAAGTAAACAATATCTGATAAGAAATGTACTCATTATCTTATGTATGTTATTGTAACCCCTCTGTACATCACCTTGACAATAAAATTAAATTTAAAAATAAATAGTTATAAACAAAAAAGAAAACATTAAATGTGATGAGGAAAAAAAAGAAATTGAAAAGTATTCAAATTGGAGAATCAATAGGAATCCTTGAGATATTTGATATGAAGTGATTTGTCATTAAAGAACAGCAGTATCATGTGGTGATAACAAGGAGAATGAGAACTCAGGTCATTGGCAGAAAGGCAAAAGAAAATTATGACAATCCAAGTGAGATATAATTAGAAATTTTCTGCTATTAACAAATTTAAATATATGAAACTTATTGTAACAGTTAAAATGTTAGCTACAGATGACATATGCACTGAACTGTGGCAAAAGGAAAAGAGAAATGAAGAGATAAGAACTGTGAGGTGATATTATAAAACAGATTTGGGTATGTCTATAATCTCAGCATCTGTGTGATCAGAAGATCACAAATTCTAAAACAGTCCATCCTATGCAGTATGACGCATCTTACATTTGTTTAAGAACAGAATATGAAGGATATGGCAGCAATGTTCTAGCTAGAAGGAAATGAATCCTTTCTCCACCCACATAAATATTGACGACACAAAGAGACTAATAATTTTCTAGAGCTAAAAACTCAAATTTTATCCCTATTGAAGCTGGAATGAGCCAGGCGTCGGTGGCTCACGCCTGTAATCCTAGCTACTCAGGAGGCTGAGATCTGAGGATCATGGTTCAAAGCCAGCCCTGGCATGAAAGTCTGTGAGATTCTTATCTTCAATAACCATTCAGAAAACTGGAAGTGGCGCTGTGGCTCAAGTGAAGAGCACTAGCCTTGAGCTGAAGAGCTGAGGAACAGTGCCCAGGCCCAGAGTTCAAGCCCCATGACAAACAACAACAACAAGCTGAAGCTAGACCGATGTTGTTCAAGATATATTGTATTCCCAAACATCTTTATTAAATGGCAAGTCCTTTGTACAGCTATGTAATGATAATTAAAAATAAGCAAAAACTATAGGTGTAGTCCATCAGCCAACCCTCTATAGATGTTAGAGAGGGGAAGGGAAAAAGCTAGGGACCAAGTAGAACTTTTAAAATTGCATCTTTAGCAGAGTTACCTAGATTCCAGAAGATTTTCCCCACATATACCAATGGAACTGCTGGTGTGAGCTGTGACCCATGGGAGCTGAGCAGAGCAAGTGTTGGGCAGGGCCTTTTGTCTGCAGAGTAGCCATCTTATTTCATTTTATTGTTGCTGACTGTTTTTATAGGTGATGTCCTTGCCCCAGTTTTTCTATTTTTTCTTATTTTATTATCAAGGTGATGTTGTCCCCAGTTTTTCTAAGAGTTAAACCCATTCAATAAACTCATTTACTGCATTGTGGCCAGTGAGAGAGAAAAAGTCCTCTATGACCCTTAGAGATTTGTTTACAGGGTCTATTTCCTGACAGGTATTATGTCAAGGCCTGAAACTGTAGGATGGAACAATTTTCCAATATCCTGCAAGGTTTAAGAAATTTCACAAGACCCAGTTTGCCCTCTAATGTGGACATTTCAAAAACATGACAAAAACTTTAAGTATTTTAATATGTACAATTTTCCCAGTGTTTGATTTATTTATCTTCCTGTTCTTCAAAAGATGTTGCACCTACATTTCTTCTTCCCATTTCAGTGCTATCAAATACTTCTTTCTTTATCCCAGTGGAATGTGTTTTATTATTTGAGCTGACTGTTGTGGTTTGTCCATCTACATTGTTTGCATTTAACTTTATTTTCAATTTCATTTCACAACTTCACTTGTAACCATTTTACTTTCACCATTTTCTTTAGAATATTGATGAGCCAAGCCTTCAAACTGAAACAATTTTTACATATAGGTAGTAGTAATTTAGGTAGTGACCTATATTTTAATTCTTTTTTTTAAATTGTGAAAATATCGTATAGAGGGGTTACAATGACATGGGCAAGACAATGAGTACATTTCTTATCAAGCATTGTTGCTTCCTCCTTTGTTTCCCCTTCCCATCCTTTCCAATCTTCCACCCCCCCACA
>NW_012279945.1:0-1992 GCF_000151885.1 Dipodomys ordii
AAGCAGAAAAAGCTGGAAGTGGTGCTGTGGCTCAAGTGGTAGAGCACTAGCCTTGAGCTGAAGAGCTCAGGGACAGTGCCCAGGCCCAGAGTTCAGGCACCATGACTGGCAAAAAAAAAACATTAAAAGTAGAGATGGCATTATTTGATGCAATTAAGACAAAGAGGAAAGGCTGAGTAGCTGTGAGAGGCTTGCATCCTTTGGACAGAAGGGATTATTTTAGCTTCCCTTTTCTATTCAGATTAAGATGTCTGATACTGTCATATACATTCACAGAATTTAGACACCACAGTCTAGACTCTTAATTCTTCTATTATGGTGTTAGCTACAACCTCTAACTCAGACAATCTCTTCATAAGAAATGCCCACACCACAGTCAGCATTTCTACAACACTGAAACCTGTTTTTCTAAGCTTTTTTTTTTGCGCTTGAACACAAGGTCTGGGCACTGTTCTTGAGCCTCTCTGTGCTCAAGGCAAGTACTCTACTCCTTGAGCCACAGCTCCACTTCTAGCTTTTTCTATGTATGTGGTACTGAGGAATGGAACTAGGAAAGCACTCTACCACTAAGCCACATTCCCAGCCCTTGCTTGGTTTACTTGTTCACAGCCAGGGATCTACCACTTGATCCATGCCTCCAGCCCTGCTTTTATGCTGGTTAACTGGACATGGCTGTCTGTCCAGGCTAGTTCAAACCTTGATCCTACTCTAGAGTAGCCAGGATTATAAGTATGAGCCACCAGTGTGTTCTGCCTAGCAAACTATTCTGATAGTTAAACCATTTACCTTTACTGTTTCTTTTCCTAAGGTGCCCATATTTCTACTGACATGTCTAGAAAATCCTTGGCTTCACCAAGCTCTAGAAAATCCTTGGCTTCACCAAATTTTAAGTCACATGATGGTGTGTTGAGCCCTCCCTCCTTTAGTTTTCTACCCAAGGACAAGGCAGCCTTTGATGCAGACAGTGAGTAATGACGGAGTGTTAGTTCTGTAAGCTACTGCTCGGTGGGAGACAGTGTCTGGGATGTTGGCTGTTACGTTTAGCCTTTTGGACTTCTGTTGTGCTGTGCTTGATGCGATTCTTTTTGGTTTAAGTAATCTTATTTGTAAATGTTTGTTCTGACTTCTGCCTCATGTGGTCTTTGGTTACATATTTGGGTTTGTTTTTTTTTTTTGGTTGTGGGGCTTGAACTCAGTGCCCTAGGCACTTTCCCTAAAGCTTTTGTGGTTAAGGCTAGCATTCTACCACTTTGAACCACAGTTCCACTTCTGGTTTTCTGATGGTTAATTGGAGATAAGAATCTCATGGCCAGCCGGGCACCGGTGGTTCACACCTGTAATCCTACCTACAGAGGAGGCTGAGATCTGAGGATCACGGTTCAAAGCCAGTCCAGGCAGAAAAGTCCGTGAGACTCTTAATCTCCAATTAACCACTAGAAAACCAGAAGTGGTGCTGTGGCTCAAGCAGTAGAGCATTCACCTTGAGCTGAACAGTGTAGAGACAGCACCCAAGCCCAGAGTTCAAACCATGACCAACCAAAAAAAAAAAAATCTCATGGCCTCCCCTGCCTGGGCTGGCTTTGAACCACAATCTTCAGATCTCAGCCTCTAGGTTTACAGGTGTGAATCACTGGCACCTGGCTGTAGTTACATGTTTTTGCATGCATTATTTTACTATCTTAGTCCTCTTCTTTCAAAGACTTGTTTTAAGAACAGTAAGGCTTTCTTACATATTTTTGGATAGCAGCTAGTGATCTTCAATTAGTGAATGAGAAGCTATAGTAACTTGAAAAATATTCTCATCCTTTGTCAAGATTCTTTTTTTTTTTTTGGGTCCAGTCATGGGGCCTGAACTCTGGGCCTGGGCGCTGTCCCTCAGCTCTTCAGCTGAAGTCTAGCACTCTACCACTTGAGCCACAGCGCCACTTCCGGCTTTTTTCTTTTTGCTTATGTGGTGCTGAGGAATCGAACCCAGGGCCTCAGGCATGCAAG
>NW_012279946.1:0-2830 GCF_000151885.1 Dipodomys ordii
TTTCCTTCCTCCAGGTGAAGTAGGAGGACTTTATCTCCAGGCTTATAATCTTTGAGCAACTCTGCTGACTTCCAGACTTCCTCAGGATCAGGTATCCAAACCCTGGCAAACTAAAAGAGAAAAAAAGAAAAAAAATTAAAATAGCAAATTGCTTTACAATCATAGATAAAACATATTGAGTTCATTTGTGTGTGTGTGTGTGTGTGTGTGTGTGTGTGTGTGTGTGTGTGTGTGTGTGTATGTATGAGGACTTGAACTCAAGGCCTGAACTCAGGGCCTAGATACTGTCACTTAGCTTTTCCCCTCTACCACTTGAGCTGCACAGCTCTATTTCCAGCATTTTGGTGGTTAATTGGAAATAGACACCCATTTTCCTTCCCCAGCTAGATTAAAACTTCGATCCTTAGATCTCAGCCTTCTGAGTTGGTAGTATTATAGGCATGAGCAATTAGTGCCTAGCTTTACTTGGTTTTAATAAAACAATTTCTTTTAAAAAGAAACTTTAGCCAATATGTAATACTTATTTGTTTATTATCAGTCCTGAGGCTTTAACACAGGGCTGGGACTCTTTACCTGAGCTCTTTTGCTCAAGGCTAGCGCTCTACCACTTCGAGCCACAGGGCCACTTCTTGGTTTTTTGGTGGTAAACTGGAGATAAGTGGTGATTTGGAGACTTTCCTGCGATGGCTAGCTTTGAACCACAATTCTTAGATCTCAGCCTCCTGGGTAGCTAGAATTACAGGTGTGAGCTATCAGCCACAGCTCTGGCTGGATTTATTTTGAGATAGGATTTTGCTGTATACCACAGGCAGGTATTGAACTCAATCTTCCTACTTCTGCCTTTCAAGGGTTGAGTTTACAAGCATGTGCCACACTGTCTAGAGGGAGACTGAGCTTTTTTTTATTTTTTATTTTTTGCAGTACTGGGGTTTGAAGTTTCCCACTTATTATTTTTTCGGTCGGTCGTGGGGACTGAACTCTGGGCCTGGGCGCTGTTCCTCAGTTCTTCAGCTCAAGGCAAGCACTCTACCACTTGAGCCACAGCGCCACTTCCAGCTTTTTCTGTTTATGTGGTGCTGAGGAATCGAACCCAGGGCCTCATGCATTCAAGGCAAGCATTCTACCACTGAGCCACTCCCCAACCCAAAATTTACATATAATTCTACTTTTACAGCTTGAGTGGTTCTGCTGGTTTGGTAGCATAACCATCTCTTTCAGGCAGAATTTACAATTTGAATCTTTCCTTCTGTGTTTCACCTCTGCAAAGCCTCAGTAACTTGGAAACCACTGTGCTGGGGAGGAGAAGAGGGACCCTGTGGCTAAGGGCCAGAGAAGTTTCACATACTGGACATCTGCAATTTTCTTTTCTTTTCTTTTTTTTTTCTTTTTTTTGCCCATGCAGGGGCTTGAACTCAGGCCTGGGCACTGTCCCTGAGCTTCTTTTGTGCAAGGCTAGCACTCTACTACTTGAGCCACAGCACCACTTCCAACTTTTTCTGTTTATGTAGTACTTACTGAGGAATTGAACCCAGGGCTTCATGCTCTACTAAGCTCTACTAAGCCACAATCCCACCCCAACATCTGTAAGTTTCTTTGAAAAAGACTTCTGATGTCAACTGGAAACCTTGGGCAAAAAACAAAACAAAACAAAAAACACTTCTGTTTAGATTTTTGCCCTTTTATTGTGTGGGTGTGTATGGGTGCTGAAATTGAGTCTTGAACTCATGCCTGGGTGTGTCCCTGAGCCTTTTTGCTCAAGATACTCTATTACCACAGTTTCACTTCAGGCTTTTTTGGTGGCACTTCGTTGAAGATAAGAGTCTATTTGATTTTCCTGCCCTGGCTGGCTTTGAACCGTAATCCTCAAATCTCAGCTTCCTGAATAACTAGGATTACAGGCACGAGACACTGGTGCCTGGCTTGCCCTCTTCATCTTATAAAAATGTGTGGAAAATGGCCCAAATGGTCTGTTTGACCAGCAGTACATTTTGCTCTCTGTAGGCTTGTATTATGAATATTCATAGTAATGAGGACTCCTAAAATGACAAGTGTTTAGACTCAAGTCATGGTCAATTTTGAGAAAAACAATTAAATATACTAATGTGCATAAATCCTACAAACACTACATTAAAGAAACATTTTGTCTATCCAGATTCTCCCTTTAAAACATGTACATATACAAACCAAGTCCCATCCCCCTAAAAGACTCTTCCTGGAGGCCCATACCCGACTCTACAGCATGAAGTAGCCTAGGGCAGTCAGTCATCCAGTGTGTTCTCTAATGGTCCAAGAATGGGTATGAGAGAGAGAATGGGAACTATTAAGTAGCTAGAGACAGAAGGTGGCAGACCTTACACATGGCAGGTAACATGTAGCCCATCACAGAGCTGCTTCTTCCTACAGTGCCTTGGGTCTCCACTGGAACACTTCTTCCCATAACACTCTTGGTGTCTGCTCAACCAATGAAAAGGATTGGGGCAGGTACAAGCGCAAACCCTTGAGCAATCAGCACAAAGCCCAGGCAAGAGGACATGGGAGAAACTCTTTACTATAATAACCACCCTCCAAGAGGACTCCTCTGGACTCCTCTTTGGGACTTCTGCAGCTCTCCTTTCACTTTCAAATTAACTTATTCTTGTTTATTTAAAAAACAAATAAGGGCTGGGAAGGTGGCTCAGTGGTAGAGCACTTGCCTTGCATGCTCGAGGCCCTGGGTTCGATTCCTCAGCACCACATAAGAAAAAAAAAGCCGGAAGTGGCGCTGTGGCTCAAGTGGTAGAGCGCTAGCCTTGAGCTGAAGAGCTGAGGGACAGCACCCAGGCCCAGAGTT
>NW_012279947.1:0-1289 GCF_000151885.1 Dipodomys ordii
TTCAGCTCAAGGCTAGCGCTCTACCACTTGAGCCACAGCGCCACCTCCGGCTTTTTTCTTTTTGCTTATGTGGTGCTGAGGAATTGAACCCAGGGCCTCCGGCATGCAAGGCAAGTGCTCTACCACTGAGCCATCTTCCCAGCCCCACCCCCATACATATTTTAAGGAGAGAGTTTGATTAAATAGAACAAACACATAGTCTTTGCAGTTAGATAGAGTTGGGCTCATATTTTGATGTTGATGCTGGTTCTGAGATAGGATAGAAGCTCAGTCAAATATCATATCCTTCCCTTTTACTATTTAAGTCTATATAACAGTGTGGAACAGAGTCACCTGTAGGACTTGATTAGACTGGCTGGGCTCTATCCTGGCATTTCTGATGCAGTGAATATGGGTGGGGTCTATGGTTTTGCATATGTATCAAGCCCCCAGTAATGCTGACATTGTCTGTGAACTATACTTAGTTATTAACCTAGATACTAAGTGATTGCTTTGGGTTTCTGGAGGAAAACAGCATCTAAAGCTCAGTCCACGTATGTACTTCCTCTAGGACATCTCAATTTCCTCTAACAGAGACAGTGACAACACACCTGTGTTCTCTCCTCAATACCACATTGTTTTTACTTCTCTATTCCTCTGAACACTAGAATGAAGAGCTCAGTCTGAAGTTTGAAAGAGCAAGAAATCTGCTAGGTTAATATTTGTTGAACCAGACAATTTGATCTCAAACAGAAAGCTCAGTGATATGTTTTCCAGCTTCACAATCTCTCCAGATTTCTCATTATTTCCTTTGAACGAATGAAACCTTAGGGTAATCAATTAAACAGCAAATCAAATATTGTGACCCAAACACTGCCTAACTGATTCATAAATACAGTCTACATTTACGTGGGTTGAAGTTAATATGTGGGTCATTGGTTCCTCTTTGTGTCAAGGTCAAACTAATGTCAAACAGTGCTTGCTAATTGGAGGACAGAATTCATTTCTTTATATGTTTTATGTAAGTGTTTTTATGCCTGTTATGAACCTACTATCCTTGTACTCCCAGAACTCATAAAGTGAAGACATTACTCTCACTACAGCTATCTTTAAAGATAAAATCTCAAAGGAAGTTAGTATAGTTAAATGTGGTTATTCGGGTAGAGATCTGATCTGATAGATTAGTGTCCTAGTGAAACGTAGGGCTGGGAATATGGCTTAGTGGTAGAGTGCATGAAGCCCTGGGTTCCATTCCTTAGCATCACATAAACAGAAAAAGCTGGAAGTGGCACTGTGGTAGAGTGCTAGCC
>NW_012279948.1:0-1610 GCF_000151885.1 Dipodomys ordii
GCTTTTTTCTTTTTGCTTATGTGGTGCTGAGGAATCGAACCCAGGGCCTCATGCATGCAAGGCAAGCGCTCTACTACTGAGCCACCTTCCCAGCCCTCTAGCACTGTTTCTTAAGCCTTTTCCACTTAGGTCTGGTGCCAATGCCATTTCCACTTCTATCTTCTGTCGGCTAACTGGACTTTTACAGACTTGCCTCCACTGCCAAGCGTGGAGCCTTGATCCTCCGATCTCAGCCTCCTCTGGGTGGGTAGGATTACAGGTGTGAGCCACCGGTGCCCAGCTCTGGCTTCATGTAAGAACACTCCATTCTGTGGGTATCTTCCAGTGGGTGCCTTCTGTGGCTTGTGTGCAGGGGACGGGGGAGTATCACTTTATGATTTCCCTTGAGGAAGCAATTCCTATGGAGGAGAGTTTGTTTTTGTTTGGTTTGTGCTGGGCCTTTGTTTAGAGGAGGAGGGGAGTGGGTTGGAGTGATAAAGCCTTGAGCTGCTGGTGCTGTTTCCCTGCTCCTACTGACTTGTAGGGGAAGGAAGGAAAGAATTCAAGGCTAAATGTGGGAAAATAAACTTCAAAACACCAGGAGAAGGGAAGGGAGGGGGGCGGTTCCAGGAGCTAGGAAAGCCGCGTGCAGCTGGTTGATGGTAGCTTAGGAGGCTAGACAGCTTCCTTTGAACAAACTATCTCTCTATTTTGAAGTCCTGCTAAATCTGTCAGCCAAATGGACAGGTAACTTTTCACAGAAGGATTTGGGCATCATTTGATTTGGAGACAGTTACAGATAAGGTCTTGGATGAGAAGTTCAAGGATAGCTGTCTCCATCTGAGCCAAAACAACTCCCATCATAGGAAAAAAAAAACAAGAAAGGAAAATGAACCAATAAAAGCATATGCTAACATCATTTTTCATCTCAGCTTTCAGGTCTGTGAGTTGGGGCGCTGCCTCAGGCCTCAGGATAGGGTTGAAACTTTCCTACAAGCAGCTGCTTGGGCATTTTCCATAGGGTTCTGTGTTTTAGCTGGTTCTAAATGACTGGGAGTCACGAAGGAGTCTTTAGCTGGGAATTCTACCTTCAAGGTGGCCTTCCTGTCTTTGGGAGGGAGGGCTGTGCCTTCTGAGGGGTGGGGAGGGAGGGTCAAGTTGTTTTCCTTAGGCAAGGGTATTTTCAAATGCACCAGAAAGGGAGCCCAGTCCACCTTTCTCTTTAGAAATTGGTTGGGTTGTCAGGTGTTTCCTCCCTCGCTCACTGTGGTTGAGCTGAGGCTCTGCAGGCTTTCAAGTGAAGTCCCCAGTGGGTGTCCCTTCCCCCAATCCACCCCCCCTCCCGCCCACCAACACATACACAAGGTAGGGCCATGTGGCTGCCCTCTTTTCCTTCCTTCTTCAGAACCATCTTGAAACTTTTTTTGGTGGGGAATCCAGTCATGGGGCCTGAGCTTTGGGCCTAGGCGCTGTCCCTCAGCTCTTCAGCTCAAGGCTAGCACTCTACCACTTGAGCCACAGCACCACTTCCGGCTTTTTTTCTTTTTTGCTTATGTGGTGCTGAGCAATTGAACCCAGGGCCTCAGGCATTCAAGGCAAGCGCTCTACCACTGAGCCACCTTCCCAGCCCC
>NW_012279949.1:0-1699 GCF_000151885.1 Dipodomys ordii
GCTGTGGCTCAAGTGGTAGAGCGCTAGCCTTGAGCTGAAGAGCTGAGGGACAGCGCCCAGGCCCAGAGTTCAGGCCCCACGACTGGACCCCCCTCAAAAAATAGTTATGAATTAAAATTTATATTGGTAACTGGTTGTTATATTCTCCTTGTTATAATTTGGGGTCTAATCTTGTCCATTTATGCATCTGTGTGACCTTCAAAATGAGCCTCTCATCCCATGATATTCTTCAAAGAATTTCATTCAATTTTAATTTCAAATTGTAAGGAATTTGGAAGAATTTGCTATCTTTTAATATTAAATAGTTTGATGTACAAGATAAACCTCATGAATAATCATACTTTTTAAAGTGCATTTTCTTTAATTTTTTATGGTACCTGAATTTGAACTCAGTATCCCACATTTGTTTGCTTGCTTGCTCTTGGCTGGTGCTGTACCACTTAAGTCATGACTCCAGCCTTTATTTTGTTTATTAAGATAAAATAAACTCTTATGGACTTTTTTTTTTTTGCCAAAATTGGCCTCAAAACACAATCCCTCAGGTCTCAGCCTTCTGGATGGCAAGGATTACAGGCATGCGTTATTGGTGCCTGGCTATAACTTTTCATATATGTTCTAATGTGGTATTAAATGCATTAATGTTGTATATGATTAACATACTACTTCCGGCATCCAGACACTTGCCACAATGTCATTATATTTAAGATTGGTTATTACTGTCATGTTAAGTGTACTAGCTCTTCTAAAAGCTTTAATAAACAGCAATTGAATATTGAAAAAATTGTTTTAATATTTATTTGCATCCATCAAAAACACACTGCAGTGTTCCTCTTTTTACTTTGATAGAGTTTTAAATATTTAGGCATACTCTAAGTTCTACATGTATTTCTTCTGTGCATTGTGTTCATCAATGGTTATCATTTGGTGACTATATGCACTGGGTAAAATTTATTGTAGATTTTCTCAATGATTTTGGGTTTTCTTGTCTCATTTTAAAGAATAGTCTGTTGTAGCAAGTTGATTGATTTACCAGGTTTCTTAGTTTGTGGCACATATCTGTGTTAGACACAACAAAGTATTTATTTATTGACATATTTATTCTTGTTTCTGTCCATAACACATTTCCATTCTTGACTCTCTTCACCTCATCTAAACAACTATTTTAATATTTTAAAATGTATTTGGTGCTTTGGCTGTGTGGGGGGATGGGATTCAGTGCTTCCCACACGCCAGGTCAAGCTCTTGATCACTGATCAGAGCCCAATTTAACATTCAACATGTCTTTATTTCATAATTTGTCTGTGTGCTTTGGGATGTGTATCTCCATCAAGTGGCACGTACTGTTAATCTGTTGTGCTTATGGTCTCATTCTGTCTTTACTTTTTCAGCTAAGCCCTGTGTGTTAAAGAGCCTGTCCACATTGCCTGCCTGGTGATCACAGGCCATGTGCTCACGCATCTAACACCTTCAACTCCTCATATTTTTTTTTCAAGGGTATAACATGTTTTGATTTTGATATTGAGTCAAAGTTTAATCTGTACAGAATACTTGTTCCTTGAAATTTTGAAAGACTTTTTTATTGTGAAAATACTGTACAGAGAGGTTACAATTACATGGGCAAGATAATGAGTACATTTCTTATCAAGCATTGTAGCCTCCTCCTTTGTTTCCCCTTCCCATCCCTTCCCATCCTCCCCCC
>NW_012279950.1:0-3343 GCF_000151885.1 Dipodomys ordii
CCGCAACTCGCTGACAGGCGAGGAGGGCCAGGCGGCCCGCGTGAACAACTGGCCGCTCTACTACCTGTTCTCCTTCGGCACCGAGCTAGGCAACGAACTCTTCTACATCATCTTCTTCCCCTTCTGGATCTGGAACCTGGACGCCGTGGTGGGCCGCAAACTGGTGGTCATCTGGGTGCTGGTCATGTACCTGGGCCAGTGCACCAAGGACATCATCCGCTGGCCGCGGCCCGCCTCGCCGCCCGTCGTCAAGTTGGAGGTCTTCTACAACTCCGAGTACAGCATGCCCTCCACGCACGCCATGTCCGGCACCGCCATCCCCATCGCCATGGTCCTCCTCACCTACGGCCGCTGGCAGGTAAGCGTCCCGCGCCGCGCGCCCCCCGTCCCGGACTGGCCTGGTCCCTGGACAGTTTGGTGGGGCCACTCCCCGCCGAGACCCTCTCGCGCGGGTCTTCACCGTCCCCGCAAAGCGGGAGGAAAAAAAAAACAACAACAACAAAAATCCAGGGATGGGGTAACACCTTACAGGCTTCCCCAGGATGGTTTTAATAGCACCTTCCCGGGAACCCGCAGGAAACACTTTTCGTGCCGTAGTTTCTGGTCCTTGGACCTGGCGCTGGGCTTTCTAAAACTCTCCCTGCTTGCTTTGTGAGCACCGTGAACATGAGTTGTTTTCCAAATCAATCGCTGGGTCACCAAGACCTCCTCTTACTCCCCCACCGCAAACCCCCAGTAGGGGTTGCCTTCTCCCAATCGGATTGCGGTTCAGAAGACCCTTGGCTTTGTGAAGAGACGGTTATTTCCAAAACTGTAGTGTGGGGCTAGTTCCAGAGCAAGCCAGGAAGGGATTGTCAAAGTACAGCTGCTCTTCGTGGAGCCGCGGCCGAGTTCTGCTTTTAAGGGTTGCTCCTGTGCGGAGAGACGAAAACTTTATCCCCCTGCCTCACCGGTGTGTGGGATTTCAGTGCTGAGCTGACACAGTATTATTGTTGTATTAACTATATACCTGTGCCACTTAAAAGTTTAAAATGGCAAATGTAGACCAAAGACTGACAATCAGGGGTGAGAGGTGGTGTGTGTGTGTGTGTGTGTGTGTGTGTGTGTGTGTGTGTGTGTGTGTGTGTGTGTGTGTGTGTGTCCAGGGGCTTGAACTAAGGGCCTGGACACTAATGCCTGAGAGCTTTTTTTTTTTCCTCAATACTAGTAGTGCTCTACCACTTGCGCCACAGCTCCACTTCAGCTTTTGTAGCACTTAATTGGCGATCAGATTTTCACAGGCTTTCCTGTCAGGGCTGGCTTCCAACCACAGTCCGCAGATCTCATCCTCCTGAGTAGCTAGAATTACAGGCATGAGCCACTGTGACCCAGCAAGGTGTTTTGTTTTGTTTTTAAATATAATTTTATTGTTATTCTTAGTGTGTTATACGGAGAGTTACCATTTCACGATTCAGGGAATGGGTTCACTTCTCTTTTGGACAATGTCACTCCTTTCTGTGCTTTCCCCCAGTTTCTCCCTCCTGTCTCTGCCCACAAATTCATAGTTACTGGAGTGAGGTTTTTTTGTTGTTGTTTTTTTCTCTTTTTTTCTTTTTGTCTGTCATGGGGCTTGAACTCTGGGCCTGAGCACTGTCCCTTAGCTCTTCAGCTCAAGGCCAGCGCTCTACCACAGTGCCACTTTTGGTTTTCTGGTGGTTTATTGGAGATAAGAGTCTCACAGACTTTCCTTGCCTGGGCTGGCTTTGAACTGAGTTCCTCAGATCTCAGCCTACTGAGCCCCCAGACCCAAGGGTAAGTTTTTAATGATTGTTTTAATTTTGCCCACTTTTTTGGGTACCTGGTTTTGAGTTCTTCGTCTATGTGTTACTTATGTTAAAAACTAAGTATCTTTAATATAAAAGCAAAGTTTATTCTTAAGACTACTGAGCTTGCTTTATAGCTATAAAATCTGTTAGTCTTGAGGAAGTAAGTCTCTTAGAAGTAAGTTACATGATTATGAAAATATACATAAGACAGATTTCTCCTTTTTTTTCTTTTACTGCACAAAATTGTCTCATTGAGAAATTTGCACACGATGTCAAACTCCATTATGGTAAGCTTACTGAACTCACATTCCATTTCAGTAAAGGTCAGACTTTGTTCCCAGGCATAATGCTGTATGTAAGTACATCTCACTTTTAGTAGCCTAGAAAATATGTATACAATAAGAAGGCAGAATTGGAAGGGAAGAGTATCAAGAAAGTGTTTTTTTTACTACTTAATAAAAGGAGACAGATGTATAGTGACTTCATATTGTAAAACAGTGCTACCTGTTTCCTTTCTCTCTCTCTCTCTCTCTTTTCTTGGTTGCTTGCTTGCTTTTTGTTGGTCATGGGACTTGAACTCTGGGCCTGGGTGCTGTCAACTAGCCCTTCAGCTCAAGGCAAGCTCTCTACCACTTGAGCCACAGCACCACTTCCGGTTTTCTGAGTGGTTTATTGGAGATAAGAGTCTCACGGACTTTCCCGCCCAGGCTGGTTTTGACAAGAGAAAATGTTACCTCCGAGGCTGGCAGAACTTGCTCTGTAGCCCACCTAGGCTGGCTCCAAACCCTCAGTCCTTCTGCTGGGGTACATGCATGTGCCATCATGCCTGGTTGTGCTGCCTGTTTTACATGATAAGTTAATATCTCAGACTTTCATTTAATCCAAATATTTCACAATTTGAGATTTGATAATGCTGGGGCAGAGCTCAGTGCTAGACACCTGCTTTGCATTGCACCAAGCCCATCCCCAGCACCTTGTGAAATGAGGAAAAAAGATTAGTAGTAAGCTGTGTTGGCATTGTGTTTACTAGTTAGTTGTTGATGTTTCTCTTTTTTTCATGAGACATTCAAGATTTTAAACTTGAGAGGCCCTTTACAATGCCTACTCAGTAAGTATGATGTATGCTTTTAATATTAACAATTTAAATTTTTATTTATTTTTATTTTTGGGGGGGTGCCGTTGTGGGGCCTGAACTCTGGGCCTCAGCTCTTCAGCTCAAGGCTAGTGTTCTACCACTTGAGTCACAGAGCCACTTCGGGCTTTTTTCTTTTTGCTAATGTGGTGCTGAGGAATCGAACCCAGGGCCTCAGGTATGCAAGGCAAGCGGTCTACCACTGAGCCACCTTCCCAGCCCCAATCTAAGTTTTTATTTATTTATTTATTTTGGGTCCAGTAGTGGGGCCTGAACTCTAGGCCTGGGCGCTGTCCCTTAGCTCTTTAGCTCAAGGCCAGCACTCTACCACTTGAGCCACAGCACCACTTCCGGCTTTTTTCTTTTTGCTTATGTGGTGCTGAGGAATCGAACCCAGGGCCTCATG
>NW_012279951.1:0-2713 GCF_000151885.1 Dipodomys ordii
CTTCAGCTCAAAGTGAACACTCTACCACTTGAGCCACAGCGCCACTTCCGGTTTTTTTCTTTTTGCTTATATGGTGCTGAGGAATCGAACCCAGGGCCTCAGGCTTACAAGGCAAGCCCTCTACCACTGAGCCACCTTCCCAGCCCCTTCAGATGTTTTTTAAACTCAGTTTTCATTGTAAACAAACTCTATACAGTCACCTGTTCTGCACTAATTTTGACATTTTATTATCTAAAAACATCAATCTAATGATATAGTTTTTAACTTGGAGACTTTTGGCTGGTATGAGCACAATAATAATTTAAAGATATGAGTTTCCAATTTGCCTAGGAAAAACAGTCAGACTGGAGAGTTTACAGGCAGGAGTAAATTCCAGTTCACCTCAGCCCCTTTATAACATGAACTATACTGCTTCCCATCACCATTTCGGCAGCAGAGACAGAGAACCTGTGACCTCATAACCAGAACTTTCTCACGGTTTTAGTAATGCCAGATAGTGGTTATATTTTAACCATTTGCCAGGATATAGAGTCTACTCAGCCTCTTTCCCCAGTTCGTTCTCTAATTAATTTGGGGATGGCTCATCTAAGTTTGTAGTAAGGGCCACTTTTTGGATTCTACTATTTATAACAATATATTTTGGTTTATGATTAATTCCATAGAGGAACAAATGCTATATACAATGTAGAGAAGCCACCATGGATAACCAGTAGCCATGAAAATAGTAAACTAAATATTAATACCCAGAATTACAAATACAAGACCTTTGATGATCTTAGTTCTCCTTGTTTGAAAATAATCTCCTTTTTATGTAAGTTATAAGCTTACAGTATTTTGAATTACCCAATATGAGGACAGTTAAAATATTGAAATACTTGGAAAACAAGTAAGCAGAGCAGCATCTTTAATAGTTCATAATAGGTCAGACAGATGGCACCCTGTATTAAAATTAGCTATTAAAGTGGTGATTGTATGGTGAAGAATGTTATTAGATAAAAAATAAAGCGATTTAATGTAAAATGTAGCACATCCTTAGTGGCAAATACATAAAAACAAATAACAAGCACAATAAAAATAAACTGAATTATGCAGCACAATTTCCTAGAAAATAGTTCCCTCTTGAACTTCAGTGTGAATACTCAATTTAAGTCCCTCTCCTACACTGAGAAAAACTTTTCGGCTCATTTTAATTTTCATTATTCTGAATACCTGAAGAACAGAGCACATTTATATTTGTAAAAGAAGTGGGATTTTTTTGAGCTGGAAAGCCTCTTAGATTACTAATTAACTCATTTAAACAAATAGAAATTTTTAACAAAAATAATGAGGTTTTTTTTTCTAGAAGGTTCTTCACATAGCCAGTGGTGTAGTCCCATTTCACATGTTATTAGGACATTGGTTTTCTGCTGTCCTCAAGGGGGTCTGAGGCTTTCAAATTTCTGCATTACGAATTTGGCACTAGGATAAACTGTATTTTGTTGTCAGAAAATATTTATGGACATCTGATTGGTCTTCTCTAATAAGCAGGAAAATGTATGCTTACATGTTGATAATATGCTCTTGTCTTCATTTTTGTCACAAAATGTGATAATAGTCATATGAAAATAGTTGTGACAAAATAGTACAAAATTAGTATTAGTATTTATTAGTATCAAATTACTACCTAATACCCACAGCAGGTGGCACTATCCTCTACACACGCCTGTGCATCTTTACATCGTTACACTCTGTAGATTTTTTTTTTCTTTATCCTATATTCTTTCTTGCTGCCTAATCTAGATTCTTTCTATGGACAATACCAAACAAATTGTAGGAACAATTTAAGTGTTCATAAAGAGATGCAGGGATATAGGATGTGTAGTCTGAGCAATAAAATATTATAGACTATAAAAAGAAATTTTGTTATTTGTGACCACATAGGCAAAACAGAACAATACATTTAAGTGAAGTAATCCAGACAAACACTGTGCAATCTTGGTTAGATGTTAAACCTAACAGAATTCTCTCTCTACTGATCCTTAGAAAAGCACTATGTATTATCCTCCTCTAAAAATAAGGAATGAGACCCAGCTCAGAATAGTGGACTAACTTGCCAAAGGCCACACGATAAATGGCAGAGCTGGATTCAGAACAAGCCATTTGGCTCCAGAGTCTATTCTTCCCGATGACCTGCATTCCATTCCCCAGGTGAGATGAAATACATGATTCCTCCTCCCCCAGTAGAACTCATGCATTGCTAAACTGCCTCCATTGTCCAGGAAGCTGTGTTTATCTGAACTTTGATATAAACACGCAAGAAAACATGGAAGAGTGGCATTTATTTTGAATTATCCACAAGCATTCATGCCTATTTGTCCGAAGATAAAATGTGCTTCAAGTCACTTCACATTTTCACTCTGCTGCACTTCGTAAGAATTGCATAAGCCATTTGCAAGGTGATCCTCCTGCTTATTTTCCCTAAGTAACTGACACCAAACTAGTGTACAAAGTAAGTAAAATTCATATTTGGAAAATAAAGAATAACAGATGTTTCCCCTTACATATGCTGACAGTATAAATTACAGTATTGATTTAGTATACATGAGGATCATAGAATAATTCTTTTTTTTTTTTTTTTGTCGGCCGTGGGGCTTGAACTCTGGGCCTGGGCGCTGTCCCTCAGCTCTTCAGCTCAAGGCAAGCGCTCTACCACTTGAGCTACTGCGCCACTTCC
>NW_012279952.1:0-1315 GCF_000151885.1 Dipodomys ordii
ACCCTAACCCTAACCCTCACCATAACCCTGTCACCATAACACTCACTCTAACCGTAACCCTCACCCACACCTTACCCCTCACCCTCACTCGAACCCTCCCTCACCCTAACACTCACCCTCACACTAAACATCACCCTAACCCTAACCCTCACCTTAACCACAACTCTAACCCTCACCCTAACCCTAACCCTCACCCTCACCCTCACCCTAATTCTCACCCTAACCATAACCCTTATGTAACCGAAACCCTCACCCTCATCCTCACCCTCACACTAAGCCTCTCCCACACCCTAACCCTAACCCTAATCCTAAACCTCACTCTCACCCTCACCCTCATCCTAACCTTCACCATCACCCTAACCCTCACCCTAACCCTTACCCTCACCCTAACCCTAACCTTAACCTTCACCCTCAGGCTAACCCTAACCCTAACCCTAATGATAAACTTAACCCTCCCCCTCACCCTCATGCTAAACCTAACCCTAACCCTAACCCTCACCCTAACCCTAACACTAACCCTAATATTAACCCTAACTCTCACCCTAACCCTAACCCTAAACCTAACCCTCACCTTCACCCTAACCCTAAGCCTAACCCTCACCCTAAACCTAACCCTAAGCATAATCCTCACCCTCACCCTAATGCTCACCCTAACCCTTACCTTCACCCTATCCCTTAAGCTAACCCTCAAACTAATCCTAAACTTCACCCTAAACCTAACCCTCACCCTAACCCTAACCCAACCCTTAAGCTAACCCTCACCCTAATCCTAAACCTAACCCTCACCCTAACCCTAACCCTAAACCTAACCCTCACCCTCACCCGAACCCTCACGGTCACACTAACCCTCACCCTCAACCTAACCCTCACCCACACCCTAACAGTAACCCTCACCCTCACCCTAATCCTCACCCTCACCATAAACCTCACCCTAACACGAACCCTCAGCCTAACGCTAACCCTAAACCTCAGCCTAATATTAATCCTCATCCTAAACCTCACCCTAATCCTCACTCGAACCCTAATCGTATCCCTAAACCTCACCCTCACCCTAACCCTCCCTGTCACCATAACCCTCACCCTAACCATAACCCTCAACCACACCCTAACTCTCACCCTAACCCTAACTTTCACTCTAACCCTAACTTTCACTCTAACCCTCACCTCACCCTAATCCTCACCATAACCCTAACCCTAACCTTTACCTAACCCGAACCATCATGCTCACCCTCACCCTCACCCTAATGCTCACTCTCACCCTAGCCCTCACCTTAACCCTATCCCTTAACCTAAACCTAACCTTCACCCTCACCCT
>NW_012279953.1:0-1686 GCF_000151885.1 Dipodomys ordii
AAAAAGCTGGAAACGGCGCTGTGGCTCAAGTGGTAAAGCGCTAGCCTTGAGCTGAAGAGCTGAGGGACAGCGCCCAGGCCCAAAGTTCAGGCCCCTCGACCAGTCCCCCCCCCAAAAAAAATAGTACTATGACCTCTCTGTACACCACCTTTATAAAAACAAAAATAATAGTAAATGCAGCAGTGGTACTCACTGGACATCATGGTGAAAATACTACTTGTGGGTGGGAGTGCAAGGGAAGGGGTGACATTGTCTAAAAAGAAATGCACTTTTTGCCTGACTTATATAACTATAACCTCGCTGTACATCACTTTTGTAACAACAACAAATATTAAAAAAGTAATAAACATTAACTGTTAATTTAGCAAAGCTTTTTTCTATCCCCTATAGCAACTTCCACATAGTCCTACTTCTCATGATCTTAACTGATAAAGGAAAACTTTTTAGATAGTATTTTAAAAACCACTTATTCTTGCACCAAATCTTAAATGTTCTTTGGCAACCATTTCACAGCATCTTCAACTGTGTTGTGATCAAATCACAGAAAAGGTATCCTAGATTTTTCCTCAAAAACAGATTTTTAAAAGATAATTTTAGGAAACGTCCATATTTTTATTTATATAGCAAAGATTACTATAAAACAAGCCATTAAAATAAGGCAGCAAGAGTTGATGTGCTTCCCCTACAGAATGTGCAAATCATCATTAAAAAGATGAGAAAAACTAAATGCAACAAACTTACACCAGTATGAACTGATAAGATAGAACATCAGAACAAAATTCCATTTTGAATACTCCACTTTGCCGACTTACTCAAAGTCCTTAAATTTATAAATACATGAAAAAAAGGGCCGTTAAAATGGAAGGATGTTTTTCTCTTTCTGTGCTCGGTTGTGAGTGTTATCTGCTAACCATATATACAATGAAACAGTGGAATGTTCATCCCCCATAAGTCTATTTCTCTCAGAGAAAGATGGTTTCATACACCTTGAGACACTGAGGTCGAGGTCATTTTCCTTGTTTCTACCTAAAAACACATCATTTCTTACTAAAAAAAAATCCACTTTTCGTTACTTCCGTCAACACTGCTCTTCAAAAGAACCAGGTCACTCACTTCACCTTGTAAGCAGAGGAGTGGTACAAAGTAAGCAGGAGTGACATAACTATTATATAAAGCAGCTCACCGGGGCTAAAACATTTTAACACACCCTCCAAGAGTGGACTCGGGGAGGTGAGCATGCTGGCTAACACTTTTCAGCTACAGCTACGTGTTAAAATGAAGTGTTCAGGGTCCACCGGAGTCCCTTTAACTCCTGTCCTGTCCTCTACAGCAGCTCGCCGCCCAGTCCCTGACAAAGCACCTTAAGGAGCCCTTGTCTCCCGGCTCCCACGGCGGCTGCGACCCCACGTGGGCTCCATGTCCGCCCGGACCGAGCGCCTGCCGTGGGGCGCTGGCGGCAGCGCGGGGGGAACACGCGCCCCGCTCGGGGCGGGTTCCGCCGGCCAAAGACCGGTAGAAATAAACGGGCGCCAGGGGCCACGTGCGGGGAGGGGCCGTACCTCCAAACAAGTGCGGTGAGAGGTGCGCTGGGAGGGAGCCGATCACCAGGCGCGGCCCGCCGGGGCCCCCACCCGGCGGCCGGTCCTCCGGGCTGCTGTGCACCGAGTCCTGCGAACCGTAGGGGCC
>NW_012279954.1:0-2470 GCF_000151885.1 Dipodomys ordii
AAAGCCGTAAGTGGCGCTGTGGCTCAAGTGGTAGAGCGCTAGCCTTGAGCTGAAGAGCTGAGGGACAGAGCCCAGGCCCAGAATTCAGGCTCCACGAGCAGACACCCCCCCCCCCAAAAAAAAAGAAGTTAACCAGAGTCAGGCGTTGGTGGCTCACACCTGTACAATCCTAACTATTCAGGGGGCTGAGATCTGAGGATCGTGGTTCAAAGCCAGCCTGAGCAGGAAAGCCCATGAGACTTTTATCTCCAATTAACCACCAGAAAACTGGAAATGGCTCAATTTGTAGAGCACTAGCCTTGAGCTGAAGAGCTCAGAGATGGCATCCAAGCCCAGAGTTCAAGCCCCAGGACCAACCAAAACAAAAGATTAGCCAGTGGGGGGAAAAACACAGATTTACAGATTTTTAACAGTCTTTAGAAAACAATCAGTTCCAACTTTAATGGACCTGGAACCCAACAGACCTAGCTTGCTTGCTTTGTTAACACTTCCTCAGCCTTCAGTTTCTAATTTATTAACAGCTACTCTCAAAGGGTGAGTGTATAGATTAAGTGAATATTCCCAATAAAGTTTCTTGGCAGTCATTAAAACCACATGAACAGGCATGTTCATTGTGAAAAATACGCTCTTAGCCAGATGCCAGTGGCTCACGCCTGTAATTCTAACTACTCAGGAGGCTGAGATCTGAGGATTGCAGTTCAAAACCCACCTGGGAAGGAAAGTACATGAGACTCTTATCTACAATTAATCATCAGAAAACCAGAAGCAGCACCATGGGCCAAAATGGTAGAGCTCTAGACTTGGACAGAAACACTCAGGATAGCACCCAGGCCTTTAGTTCAAGCCCCACGACAAAAAAAAAAAAAAAAAGAAAGAAAAAAATATACTCTAAAGCCACATCACAGGTCACAAATCTGCTCCAGAAGTTGGTTTCAATGGAAGAGGCAAGCAGTAAATTCTTAAAAGTAAGGAAGTGCTATGGGAGCTACGTTTTTTCTAAGTGTTTTCAAGAGCTTTACTGTATGTATCTTGGAATTTGGGGTCATGGGAAAAATTCTACTTCCAAGTACCTGTTAAACAGAAGGTGTTGGGGCTTTTTTTGTTGTTGTTCTTGTTGCTTTTTTGTTGCTGCCATTCCTGGGGCTTGCTTGAACTCAAGGCCTGAGGAGTATCCTTGAGCTTTAGTTGCTCAAGGCTACTTCCAGCTTTGCTGGTGCTTAACTGGGGATAAGAGTCTCACAAGACTTTCTTGCCCAGGCTGGCTTTGAATTGTGATCTTCAGATCTCAGCCTCCTGAGTAGCTAGTATTACAGGCATGAGCCACCAGCACCCAGCAAAGGTGCTGTTTTCTGTAATAGCTCATAAGCATGGAAGGAATCATCAATACTCTCTGTGGCCCTCCATTTTGTCATGTTTTATATAGTGTTCAAGTTGAAAACCCAGGGTCCCTTCCAGTTTCCAAATAATTTTCTCTCCACTCAGAAAAGAGAAATTCAATGTAGAAGGAGATTTAGGTTTCGTGGTACTAGGGAATAACAGAAGGAGTTGTGGGGGACACCTTCTAGAAAACTTGTGGCTACTAGCCTTTATGCACTGTGTTACATTAACGTTAACGGAAAAAAAGTCCATGAGATGCATCATCCAGGAGAGCATAGGGAGTCCTTGGCAGTTCCAGTTTGTGAACAGGTAGGACATTCTTAGAGTGCTTCTTTCACAACTTACAGAGCCAAGTAAAACCAATCTTAAAATACTTGCACAAGTATACCAGTTACTGAAACAAAGTCAGGCAGATGAAGGCCCAGATTTGCTCTCTCTGTGTCAGAAAGTAACGGTTATTTCATGATTTTAAAGAAATTATATTTCATGATTTTAAAGAAATTAAATTAAAAAAAATAAGATCAGCATGCTTTCTGGCATATGGCAGGCACTAATATGGCACAGGTGTTTTATAGTTAACTAAAGTTTTAATGCTAAGTAAGTCTGCTGTAAATTTAGTTACAACAGATTTCCAATCTGTACAAGGACAATTTTTGTTTACCTCTATATTATTGTTCATTAGCCCGCAAGCATCAGCAAAGTCTGGGTGTTTTGTGTTGATGTAAGCCAACTCAATTGCCACTAAGTTATGGACCTAGGAAAAAGAATAAAATTAGCCTACCAGACAAAAATATGTCTACTTTGAGATGTTGATGTGTAAAGCTATATAGTAACAAAACATACTGAAAAAGCATATGAAATGCATGCCTTAGTAAGTTATATTCCAAGTGATAAATCTTTGTCAAGTAATAATTTAATGTTAATTTACATTTTAGCATTTAAAATTGTATTTTTGAGGAAGAAAAAAGTCTTAAAAGGAAATCTAAGGGGGCTGGGAAGGTGGCTCAGTGGTAGAGCACTTGCCTTGCATGCATGAGGCCCTGTGTTCGATTCCTCAGCACCACATAAGCAAAAAGAAAAAAGCCGGAAGTGG
>NW_012279955.1:0-2103 GCF_000151885.1 Dipodomys ordii
TGGACCTGGGCGCTGTCCCTCGGCTCTTCAGCTCAAGGCTAGCACTCTACCACTTGAGCCACAGCGCCACTTCTGGCTTTTTTCTTTTTTGCTTATATGGTGCTGAGGAATCGAACCCAGGGCCTCAGGCATGCAAGGCAAGCGCTCTACCACTGAGCCACCTTCCCAGCTCCGTGATTTAACATTTCTATGAATATTTTAAACTTTGCCATGAGCCCCATAGATCATATGCCGTATTATTTTGCATGATCTAAAATTTTATAAAATTTATAAAATACTATAACTTATTTTGCATCTTACTTTTTCTCCTCAACTTGTGATTGAGAATTTTGGATATTAATACATATATTCTAATCTTATTTTTGTTGTTATGTATAAAAACATATAATCAAGTATTTATTTGTTCTCATAGTTCTTGTCCATATACATACAGGTTGGTTCCAAGTTTTTATAATTTGATGAACACTTGCATTCTGTCATCTTAGGGAGATATTGTTGTCCAATGTACATCTTCACATTTGCAAGGTTTCTATATTGGTTCTAGATCCCTTAACTTCACTAGGTTTGTTTTTGTAAATGTGTTTGCTGACTTGTCAGCTAAGTGCAAGTTTGAGATTTTAATGCTGGGAGAACTTGATACATATCTTGCCTACTGAAGATGAAAGATGAAGGGATACTTTGCATATGTCTGCTACTGTTTGGAAGTACAAGGAGATAGAAGTTTTTGTACTGAGCTGGTTAATTTATTGGAACTTATGGTAAACTCCTATAGGAGAATCAATACAGCTCCAGTGAGGAAATTTCCTTTTATGTTATCCTGTGGATAGAGTGGGGAAGAAAAGCTGTCTTTTATAAAAGCAAGTAGAGCCAGACCTTCCTTAAGTCTGTAAAGGAATGTAAGTTAGTTAGTGTTATGTACATCTTCCCAAAGCATTTTTCCAATAGTTGTTTCTAAAACTCATATTCATTTACCTAATGTAGTTTTCTATTAAAATGCAAACAACAGGACAGGTGTGTTCAAGCAACTTACCAAGATGTGTTATTACATTTATATCTGAATATAAAAGCAATTTTCGTAGAAGTTGTGTGTGCAAAATCTGAAGAAAATCGACGCCTTAAAGATTCTTGACCAGGCCAAGAATCTTTAAAGCCTATTTCAGTCACTATTTTCTGTGTGACACATTCCCACTGCCTCTGGTTGTAAGTAATCTCACTCATGATCTTCTGCAATCCTTTGACCTATTTAATAAAAATGATCATACCCTGAATGTTATTGTAAATGGTAAGATCAGAGGCTCCTGCTTAGTGGTATCTGTTGTTGCATAAGAAAACTCTCCAAGAGCTAGACATGGGGCTCATGCCTATAATCCCCAGCTACTATAATCCTAGAGACAAAAAGATAATGAGACCTTTTCTAGAAGAATAAGCCAAGTAATCTAAGCTATATGCAGAGGTAGAGTTAGGAGGATCATGGGCAAAGACCAGCATCTGGAAAAATCCTCAGACTCTATGTGAAAAAGGACTGCAAACAGGATTGGGAGTGTGTCTCAACTATTAGAGCACCTGTCTAGTGAGTGTGAGGCCTCTGAGTTCAAACTCAGTTTCACCAAAAACAAAAAGGGAAGAAAGAAATAGAGGAGGTGGAAGATAAAAGGAGGAGGAGGAGGAGGAATGAGAAGGGGGTGGGGAGGGAAAAGGTAATTCCAAAACTTCAT
The DNA here is from genome assembly GCF_000151885.1 of Dipodomys ordii. Classification (NCBI taxonomy): domain Eukaryota; kingdom Metazoa; phylum Chordata; class Mammalia; order Rodentia; family Heteromyidae; genus Dipodomys; species Dipodomys ordii. Next base: position 1,716 of record NW_012279955.1, read on the forward strand.
CACTTAAAATGCCCACTTATTTTCTCATAAATCTACACTTTGGTCAGGGTTCAGCAGGGCTAGTAGTGTCAGCTAGAGTTGCTCATGTTGCTTCATTAAGCCAATCGCTTAAGTAGGCCTTGAATGTTGAATGTGTCCTGTCATCTCCCAGAGCTCCTGTTTATGCATCTTCTTCAGTAAGAGTGTGGAGACCTCCTTCCATGCTGGGCTTTGTTCTTCTACCTCAGAGAGAACAACGATTCATCAAGTTTATGTGGTGGTGGTCACATGGGAGTCATCCTAAGGGATCCATGGCTACACTGTTTCTTTAAGCTTAAAGGTCTGCATCATTTTCCTGACATCACATTCTCTGACCTTTTCCGCTTGACTCATACATATACTAGATATT
>NW_012279956.1:0-2181 GCF_000151885.1 Dipodomys ordii
ACCACCAGAAAACCGGAAGTGGCGCTGTGGCTCAAGTGGTAGAGCGCTCGCCTTGAGCTGAAGAGCTGAGGGACAGCGCCAGGCCCAGAGTTCAAGCCCCACGACCGACCAAAAAAAAAAGAATCTCATAGTCTTTCCTGCCTTTGAACTTTGAACTGCGATCCTCAGATCTCAGCTTCCTGAGTAGCTAGGATTATAGGCGTGAGCCACTGGTGCCCGGCCCTCTTTGGGTAATTTGGGGAGAAGGAGTTGATTTTGTTTGCTATGTCAGCAAGGAGATATACCTTGCAAAGCAAATTTGAGCAGTAATGGAAAATAAAGTGTTTTTGGTCTCGAGCTGCTGACAGGCAGCCTGACTCAGCTGTGCTGGTGACTCAGTGGTGGTCTCTTGCAGGTCACCAACAAGCAACGGAGGGAGCAGCAGCGGCTAGAAAAGAAGAAACGACAGGAGGAGAGACACCGCCAGAAAGCGCTGGAGAGCAGGAGTAGCCATGGGGACAGTAGCAGAAGCGAAGCAGATGTGAACACACAGGTCACCTTGGTGAAGACCTTCGCTGCTCTCAACATCTGACTCTGGCGTCCTGTGAGCCAATGAATGCTTTGAACCAGGCTTTCCAGGGAGGCCATCATGGGACAGTATGAAACCCAACCAACAGCCCACACAAGCTCACACTCTGTTAGTTTTTTTCAGCCTGCCTCCTTGTTCAGGATTTTGTCAGTGCTGTGCTTGATTAGACCAGGAAAGCCTTGCCCTGAGAATCAGAGTTCAGTGACTCTGGGATTGCCCCTTCACCCTTGGGGTGAGTTTGCTGTATTGTTTATGAAATAGTTTGAGTAATTGTTAGAAATTCAGAATGACCAATTCCTCAGTTTCATTTTTCAGGCAAATGTTAACATAAAGGGTGATTTATTAATGAACTCAGGAACATGCTTAGATTTTTATTTTCTTCTTATTCAAGAATCCAGGAAGTGATTTTCCAAAGTAATGTGATTGGCAGGGTGGCCTGCGGCTACCCTGAACAGCTCTGTTTCCCTCCTGCCTGTCTCTGGTGTGGTCTCAGATAGTGTAGTTGTGCGGTGGGCTCACCCACACTTGAGCCATGCAGTGGGTGAGGCCTGGGTTCTGCTAAGAAGTCTACAGTGGGGATGAATTTTGGGTGTTTTTTCCTTGATAATCAAGAAGGGAGAAGTCAGGGGACTCCTGGGTTTTTGCCTGGGAAGATCCTAAAGAAATGACCTGCTGTCACAGGAGAAGTTAGGAAGAATATCTAAGGCTTTTCATTTTAAACACCTATGTTTTCTTCCCTGCTAATCTAGACTTAGATGCCTTCAGAGAAATAAATGGTAATTTGACCTTCCTAGGTCAAATTAGTATGTGGAAATGAAATCCCACACACGGTGTCTTTTGTTTCTTTTTATTTAAGCCCCGTTTGGGATTTCAGTGTTGGGAAAACTGCAGCATCTCTATATTTGGTCAGTGGCCTCAACAGCAGGGAAGTGGCCAGACTTTTGGGCAGTGGGCAGGGGCTCTCCCCATCCAGAGTGGGCTGGCCTTGAACTTCAGCACCGTCATATGTGCTTGGACGTAGTCTTTGCCTCCTGCAAACCTAGTATTGAGCAGATAATAGAGAATGGGTCAATGGTAAGTTTCTTGTTATCTCCCCAGTGCTTAGACTTCAAAGTGACAAGAATCCAGAGGCAAGGGAGAACTATGCAAGGCTTGCTTACACGAACACATGCTCCATTGTCTGCGCAGACCCTGTCTTTACCAGCTGGACATTTGCGTTCGTCAGTTTTAATGACAGTTTTACATGTTTATTTGTTCAAGTTAGGGACATTTTGTGGTCAGAGCACCAGAAGTCTCCTGGAGCAGCTTCAAGAGTGCTGTGCTTTGGCCACAGTCCGTTGTGTTATGTTGCACATTTAGAAACTACAGCATTTTTTTCTTTCTACATGTCATGGAGTCCTAGTTTGTGGTTTTCTGTGTGGAAGGGCGTTGGGATCTGAGTTTTCAGACTCATGGTCTGTTGTCTGTCCTTTCCGGCCAGCTGAGGCCTTTTGGATCATAAGTCTTGTTTTTTTTTTTTTTTTGGGTCCAGTCGTGGGGCCTGAACTCTGGGCCTGGGCGCTGTCCCTCAGCTCTTCAGCTCAAGGCTAGCGCTCTACCACTTGAGCCACAGC
>NW_012279957.1:0-1367 GCF_000151885.1 Dipodomys ordii
CCCCCGGTGCTCAACAAACACTCTTGAGTGAAGTTCCTTCCTTCATCATCTGGTTGCAGGGTCCTAGGTCCTGACCAGCACAAAAGTCATCTACTTCAATGATTTTTGTACTGTGCCAGTATTGGGGCTTGAACTCAGGGCCTGTGGCTGCAGTTATTTTTTCCCTTCAAGCTGGTGCTCTACCACTTGAGCCATAGCTCCACTTCAGGCTTTTTGATATTTACTTAGAGATGAGAGTGTAATGGCCGGGCTCATGCCTGTCAGCCTAGCTACCCAGAAGGCTGAGATCTGAGGATCGTGGCTTGAAGCCAGCCTGGCAGGAAATTCCATGAGACTTATCTGCGATCAGCTACTCAGAAAATGCTGGAAGTGGAACCTGTGGCTCAAGTGGTAGAGCTCTAGCCTTGAGCAAAAGAAGCTCAGAGACAGTGCTCAGGCCCTGAGTTCAAAACCCAGGACTAGCAGGAGAAAAAAAAAAAAAAGAATCTTATAGACGTTCTTGCCTGGGCTGGCCTCAAACAGTGATCCTCCCATCTTAGCCTCCTGAGTAGCTAGGATTACAGGTATGAACCACCAGTGCCCAGAAATGATTTTTTTCCCCAATGGCTCCAAAGTCCTATACACACACACAGGGACAAATCCAAGGGCTGCCACTTATTGGCTGGATGTCTTGGGAAAGCGGTGAGTAGAGATTCCGCCTTGTAATCAGTAAGCGGCTATTCACTGGCTCTCCCACACAGTGCTTGCAGCTGGAGTCGATTTCCCCTGAAGGGTTTGTAAATACCTCACTTAGATCATGTCTTATTTCTCTTACACCCAGTAGACTAATTGGAGATAAGAGTCTCATGGACGTTCTTGCTGGGGTTGGCCTTGAACTTCGATCCTCAGATCTCAGCCTCCTGAATAGCTAGGATGACAGGCCTGAGCCACCAGCACCCAGCATTACTTTTGCTTTTCTTTTTTGTTTTCGGTTGTACTGGTCCTTAAGCTCATTGCCTAGGTACTTGCTGGGTAGGTGCTCTCCCACTTGAACCACGCTCTCCAGTCCTTTTTGCACTAGTTGTGGTTTCAGATAGTTTCCTGTACTTTTACCTGGAGCTGACTTGATCCACAGTCCTCCTTCTGCCTCACAAGTAGCAGGGATTGCTACCTACCAGGATTACAGGTGTGCACTACCGTACTCGGCACTGGTTCCCTGAAGCCTTCTCTCCCCCCTCTCCCCCCAAATCCAATGCTGGGGATGGAACCAAGTGCTTCAGGCTTGCTAGCCAGGGCTCTTCCTCCAAAACCTGCCAAATTTCCTCCTTCCTGGTCTCCAGCTGCAGCCTCAGTGTGAGGCATGTGCCCCATGCCTGAAACCCCCCCCC
>NW_012279958.1:0-1034 GCF_000151885.1 Dipodomys ordii
AGAAAGAAAGAAAGAAAGAAAGAAAGAAAGAAAGAAAGAAAGAAAGAAAGAAAGAAAGAAAGAAAGAAAGAAAGAAAGAAAGAAAGAAAGACAGGTGGTGATTGCAGGGGCCAGCAGAGGCAGAGGGGCCAAAGAGGCCATGAGGCTCAGACAGAGGCTTGGGTCCTTGGCAGTCAGGAGTATGAACCCTCGGAGAGAGAGGAGGATGGGCTCCAGTGACTCCTGACACTGGCCCCTCCCAGGTATCGGCAGCAGATGTAAGGTTCACCAGAAATGAGTACTCCACAGAGAGAAAGAAAGCAGTTTATTAGGCTACAAGCTTCAGGCTCACCCAAGCAGGCGTGTCAGAGACCGGAAAGTCCAGCGATATATCACTGGCCCAAGTCCCACTTTTAGTGCCAATCTGTACCAGGCATGGTTTCTATAACAATGGCTCAGTTCCCCTTTTGGAAGCGTGCACCAGGTCACATAGGATAAGGCACAGGTGGGTGTCCTGTGCAGGCACAGGCAGAAATGCCTTGCTTAGGTTTATTTTTCCAGCCAGGTCAGACCCTACATTAGACTATAGGAGTGACCTGTCCTGCTGCTTCAGGCACCCCTGAGGCTTTGGGAAGGCAAATGGACCGTTCACAGTAATTAGGAGAGGGCATCCCCAAAGTCTTAATTAAAAGTATCAGGGAGGTACCAAAGCATGAGAGACTCAACTATCTGAGCATCCTACAGACAGGGAGTGGAGGACTTCTCAGAGCCCCCAGGTCCATGTTGGGGTGTTTCCGCCAAGGATCACGGCTGTACCTTGCGCCGAAGACTTTTAGGTGGTGGATGGAATTGGTCAGAGGGCAAAGAGTCTCCTAGCTAATCAGGAGGCTGATGCCTGAGAATCGTGATTTGAAGCCAGCCCAGGCAGAAAAGTCCCCAGGAGGGGCTGGGGAGGTGGCTCAGTGGTAGAGCGTTTGCCTTGCATGCATGAGGCCCTGGGTTTAATTCCCCAGCACCACATAAACAAAAAGAAAAAAACCAGAAGTGGCGCTGTG
>NW_012279959.1:0-1418 GCF_000151885.1 Dipodomys ordii
AGTACAGAGCCAGCTCAGCAAGCGGGAGGCTCTCAGACAGAACCCCAGGACTGCCACAAAACATACAACATACACAGCCATGCTGGGCAAAGCAGCGGAGAGTGGCCGGCTGGGCGGGGGGGGGGCCCGGAGGGGGGAGTCAGGTTGGTGTGAGGACCACGGCCAAGATGTCTGCACTGAAAATGCCACCTGCATTTTGGTCCGAAGTAAACGGACGCTTCCCATGAAAGACGCGCTGCGATTTATTTGGGCCATGAACGCCCCTCCACGCGCTCTGCCATCGCAGAGGGAGCATTTTATTCTCTTGTAGTGGTCTGATTGAAAAGAAACACAGTGAGTCACTCCCCAGCCCGGGACACGCCTCCCAGCCCGCTCTCCCCTCGGCGCCGTCCACCGCCCCAGCCTGAGCCGGGCGGCCACCCGCAGGGAGGAGACCCTCGCTGTCCACGGGGAAGGGAGGACCGGACGGCTGTCTGCACAGCCCGCGGCACGCTCGGCAGGGACGGGACACAGTGGCAGGCCGGCGGTGCGCGTGGTCCTCGCTTCCCCATGCCTGTCTACCTGCTTGTCCTGCTCCTGAAGACAGGCCCCGCCCCGCTGCTGTCCTGCGCAGGACCCGCGCGGAGCTCCTCCCAGGGTCTGCCTGCCGCCTGCCACGACCATCGCTGCCGTGCTTCTCCATCGCGTCCCACCACAGGCCCGGGACAGTGACCACAGTGTCCCCTGTCCCTGCTGGGCACCGGCGGCCAGCTGGGGACCCGGGAGGACCCATCACTGCCCATCGGCGACCACACTTGCACACGCCCTGCCCTGCCAGGCCAGCATCGCGGAAGGGGCCCCAGGCTGAGCAGGGGAGCAGGGCGCCAAAGACAGCCTGCTGGAACGTTCCGGGAAACAGGTCCCCGGTGTGGAGGCTCTGGCTCTCCCGTGGACCCGTCCTGTGCCCCTGAGCCAGCTGCCCACGTGTTCTCCCGTTCCCTCTGCAAATGCAGGTGAGGCTCTTCTCATCTCTGGGGAAACTGAGGCTTGGGCAGGAAGTGACACCGGCCGCGAGGGGCAAAGCCAGCAGAGAGGCCCTTGGGACATACATAGCTATAGACATAGATGTGCCAAAGGAATATTCAGATTTAGAGAAGCGCTGCAAGTAATCCCCTCCTCTCTGCTCTGGAGATGGGGAAACTGAGGCTCAGAGTGTTGAGGCGAAGTCTCTGTATCTACACCTTCAGCCTGGCGTCCTGTCTTGTCTTTTGGGGCTGATGGCTTCCGCTTCCCATCAAGATGCGGCAGGAAGACAAAGTGGTTGGGGGGAGCAGCCGCCGTTCTGCGCTCTATTCACAGGAGGGCTCTGTAGAGGAAGCCGGGCAGCACACACACACTTGGGAAGCCATGGCCCCCTTCCCTCCCTCCCCCCGCCCCCT
>NW_012279960.1:0-1179 GCF_000151885.1 Dipodomys ordii
AAAAGTTGAACGCCCCTCCCAAAAACGAACTTTGCGACTAAAATTGACCCCCATTTTTGAGATTTTTATAAACACCCCACCCATGATATCTCTACCCCACACAAAATATTCATAATTAAAATTAAAAATCTTTAAACACCATTAATTCTACCTCTCTTATTTAATACCCCTCTTACTCCCCTCCACTCCTATCCTCCCTCCCTACCCCTCCGCAACTATACCCCCTACCCTACATCACCACCAAATTTTAAAATAAAATAAATCCTAATATACCTAATTAACCCCACACAACAATCACATCTATACACCAACTACCACCCACAAATTACAAATAATATATAAATCTATAATTACAACTCTACATACATAACATTAGATTAATTAGTTTTTAATAAATTCAAATATTAATCAATCCCTACCATCACAGCACAATAAATATCTCCCACATAACAAATATTTTATCCACAACTAAAATCAAAAAAATAAATAGAATTTTAAAAATAAAATCTCACCACAGAATATCTCCTGTCCCAACCTGACTATATTACACCAACCCCCACTGATGTCCCAACTTTTGAAAAATGACGAAAAATGGCCAAAAAACATACGGGGGACATGCATGATTTTTGAGGATAAAAGTTGAACGCCCCTCCCAAAAACGAACTTTGCGACTAAAATTGACCCCATTTTCGACAAAATTTTATAAAACAAACTCTACCCTGAACCCCCACCACAACCAACACCTCCTAAATAAAATAAATAAAATAATATAGTATAATACAACACACTATTACCACTAAACTATATCTGACCCCTCTTGCTACAATCTGTTTATTTTGATGTCCATTATAGATCTACTAAAACTAATTCTATCTCATAATATATTAAAAATATTTAATCCTACCCCTCCTACCCCTCCTACCCCAAAATAAAAATAAAATACTATGATACAAATACATAAATTAATATAGATCTCCTGTATATAGATACACACTCTGTCTTTCTGTATGTTGTTATATACATATATCATAACTATATAAATCTGTATAGTACCATATATTAAATAAATTATCTATCCTCAACTCCAAACACCCACCCCCTAGATCCCAACCTGACTATATTACACCAACCCCCACTGATGTCCCAACTTTTGAAAAATGACGAAAAATGGCCAAAAAA
>NW_012279961.1:0-1815 GCF_000151885.1 Dipodomys ordii
TCTCAGCCTCCTGAGTATCTAGAATTACAGGAGTGAGCCCCTAGTGCATGGCTTGTACACAATTTTTTAAAGCAGTTTTATTTATAGTTGCTCACACTGGACACAACCCAGAGGTCAGGTAGATGATGCATTCATACCACAGAATTTCACACCTCAGCACTTATCCCAGGGAAATTAAACCTTTGTCCACATATAAACCAGCCCAGGAAAGTTTATAGCCACTTTATTTGTAATTGCTCCAAACTGGAGTTATTCCAGATGTCCTTCAACAGGTAAACAGCGAAACTAACCACAGTACATAATACTGTGAATTACTACTTGGCACTAAAAGAACCAAGTTTTGAAACACTTAATAATGTAGATGACTCTTCAGGAAAGGATGCTGAGTGAAAGCCAGTCTTTCAGTGTGACGTGCTCCCCAGTCATTTGCTGACATTGGTGGCAATCTCACAAGAGACCCGGAAGCCGAGGACACTGCAAAATGGTGCCTGGAGCCAGGGAAGCAGTGAGAGAATTCTTGTGTACTGGAAGAAAACCTGGAACATAGTCTATTATTCTATTTAAATAACATTTTTGCAATAACAAGATTTTAGAGATGAAGGTCACATTAGTGGTTGCCTGAGGTTTGGGACATGTAAGAATGATGTGGGGGATGAATGTGGTTATAAAATAATGATGGTGGGGGGCGAGAGGTGTGGCTTAAGTGGTAGAGCAGTAGATGATCAAGCTGAGCAAGTAAAGCCTCGGTTTGAATTTGGTATCAGCACCTCCAAAAGTGACTTGAGGGATCCTAAGGTATTGGATAGTTCAATATCTTGGTAAGTATGGTGGCTAAAAAAAACCCTCATATGATAAGATTGCACCAGCTGGGCACCAGTGGCTCACACCTATGATGCTAGCTACTCAGAAGGCTGAGATCTGAGGATTGCTGTTTGAAGCCAGCCTGAGCTGGAAAGTTTATGAGACTTTATCTCTAATAACTAGCAAAAAGCTGAAAGTGGAGCTTTGTGGCTTAAGTGGTAGAGTACCAGCCTTGGGCCAAAAAGCTTAGGGACAGTGCCCAGGCCCTGAGTTCTGGCACACACACACACACACACACACACACACACACACACACACACACACACACAGAGTTACATTTCATTTACATGAAATTTCCAGTCCCAGCTTCCAGTGTCAGTTCTTTTCTTTTCTTTTCTTTTTCTTCATCAGTTTTGGGGCTTGAACTCTGGGCCTGGGCGCTGTCCCTGAGCTCTTCAGCTCAAGGCTAGCGCTTTACCACTTGAGCCACAGTGCCACTTCCGGTTTTCTGGTGGGTAATTGGAGTCTCACAGACTTTCCTTCCGCAGGCTGGCTTTGAACTGTGGTCCGCAGATCTCAGCCTCCTGAGTAGCTAGGGTTACAGCATGAGCCACCAGCGCCAGGTGGAACTCCTGGGTCCCAGGTCTGCCCAGTGTTAAAGGTTGAATGTTTGTATCCCCACAAAACATCTCTGTTCAAACTGAGCCCCTCACCTCCTAGGTGAGATCTCTGGAAGTGATGGGGTCAGGAGGGCCCCACTCTCAAGAGTGGGGTTTGTGCCTTATAAAAGGGAAGTTTGTTTGCCCCTCAGAAGATACTTTCCCCAGACACTGAATTTCTTGGTACCTGCATTTTGGAACTTCTGGCCTTCAGAACTATGATGAGTCAATTCTAACTATAAATTACCAAGTCTAGGGGCTGGGAAGGTGGCTCAGTGGTAGAGCGCTTGCCTTGCATGCCTGAGGCCCTGGATTTGATTCCTCAGCACCACATAAGCAAAAAGAAAAAAGCTGG
>NW_012279962.1:0-2870 GCF_000151885.1 Dipodomys ordii
TTTTTTCTTTTTGCTTATGTGGTGCTGAGGAATCGAACCCAGGGCCTCAGGCATGCAAGGCAAGTGCTTTACCACTGAGCCACCTTCCCAGCCCCTACATTCTACTTTTGAAAAGACATTGAACCTCTTAGTTTTCTAAAGAAGTGTACAAGAAAGCAAACTGTTGATTTAACCAAGCATTTCCTAGACTTTGGAAACCCAGAACTGCATGGTTTTTCCCGATTTGTAAATATCCTGAGATGCTAACACTCCAGTGATCTTGTCTGGCTGATGATTTTCTAGCATTGTCTTAGTCCCTTTCCTATAATAATACAATACCATAATCTGATTTTGTTTTCATTCTAATAAACTATAAAAGAGTTTTGCTTTGACTAATAGTTCTGTTCCAAAATCAAGGGGGCCATATCTGGCAATGGCCTTCTTTCTGGCAGAGTCTTCAGGTAACACAGGGCAAGAAAATAAGTGTGTGTGTGTGTGTGTGTGTGTGTGTGTGTGTTTGGTCATGGGGCTTAAACTCTGGGCTTTGGCTCTGTCTCTTAACTCTTCAGCTGAAATCTAGCGCTCTACCACTTGAGCCACAGCACCACTTCTAGTTTTCTGGCGGTTAATCAGAGATGAGTCTCACAGACTTTCCTGCGCAGGCTAGGTTTGAACCATGATCCTCAGATCTCAGCCTCCAGAGGAGCTAGGACTACAGGCACAAGCCACCACCAGTGCCTGGCTGTGTGTGTGTGTGTGTGTGTGTGTGTGTGTGAGTGTGTGTGTGTGTGTGTGTATTCTTATAAACCAGTATTCCCTCATGGGGACTAATAAACCAGTATTCCCTCATGGGGACTAAAACCTTATCAAAGCCCAGTCCCTCCCAAAGGCCCATCCCATGTCTGAATTCCATCATCAGATGGTCTCCACCCTCCTCATACATCTCAGGAGGAATCGACTCCACCATAAATTCCCCGGGGAACAAGCCATATTTAATCAGCAGAAGGTGAAAACTCCAAGGAAGATTTTATTCAGACTATAACAGAAATGGTCAAGACTATTAACAATCGGAGAGATGAGGTGCAATTCTGATAACAGATAGGATTGGTGAGAAGTATAGAAAATGAAGGAGGGGAGTAGGTACAAAGTGACAGAAGACATACATTGGGGTGTGGAATTGTTTTGTTGGGTTTTTTTTTTGAGCCAGAAGTCTTGCTATAGAGCTCAAGGTCAGCCTGGACCTCACATTCCTCCTGACTCAGTCTCCCCAGTGCTGCATGGGGAGGTAGGAGGACCCCTATCCTGCACACCTCCCTGCTGAAGTGGGCAGGAATCTACTTCCAGGGTGATCACATATCAAGAATTCAGTGATTCTCCCTAAACAGCCTTAGCAAAATTCTTGCTAAAACTGGGCCGAGTGGACCAAAAGTAGGCCTAGTCACAAAGAGAGCACAGGGGAACCTGACTACAATTTGGACAAGAAGAGATTCTTTGTGTCCTCAAGTCTGCCTGTGACAGTCATCACAAGAAGCTGAAATGAAATCTTTTCTCATTCAGTCTCTTCCAAGTCCTCTAGAAATAACCTCAGAGCAGTTTCCACTTCCAAGAGGGAAAACAACAGGAGTCCAACAAGACTGCAGCTGTGTTCAGTTGAGGTTGATTGCCAACTCCCCAGGAAACGGTGCCCTCCGTCAGCCGCTTCAGAGGTACGTCCTAACCACTGCACTGCCTGACCAGCCTGGCCGTAGACCTGGCCATGCCAGGCGCTTGTAGCTCTCCAGACATCCTTGGGCAATGTTAGACAACCCGGAAGAGTTAGAAGCTAGGGGAGCCCCAAGTTCACTCCTAAGTGCAGCAGCTATTTGGATCCAGAGGGTCACCATATCCACTTCTTTTTCTGTCTGTCACCTCCTTTTATTCACAGCGCCTGTGGGGGCATTTCTATGGAAAGGTGGTAGCAATCTGTCTCACTGGAACATGGATTTGTTGTGAGGTGAGAATCTGCATTCACAGAAAATGTGGCAAAAACAGTGGTGGTGTGTTTCCCCCCTTCCTCCCTGCAAACTTCACTGTTTCTCAGAAAACTATTTATGACAAAGGTTTAAAACCCTATTGGAATGGGATCAGGTTATATAAACAGGTCCCTTGTACCTCTCTGTACTATATTTAAGAAAAAGAAATAATGACCACAGTGGAGTGAACATGAAAAGCCAGTTAATCCAGTGGCCCCCATTCCCGATGACCAGAGTCAGTGAGAAGTTTGCAGACCATCACTGGCCAGGGTCCCGCCCCCGGGATCCCACCAGAGTTGATATAGGGGGAGGAACAGTAGAAGTACTTAAAGTTTCTGAAAGAAAACATATATTAAAGATTCCCTCCAGAAACTAATCTCCAGCCAGGATTGAGATGGGTAATCTATTTTTTAACGCCCTCGCTTTGTAGCTAAGGGAACTGAGACCCAGAGAAGGGGTAGTTTATGAAAATTCAGGCAGCTAGTTAGTGGCAACGGCAAAGCAAAAACAGTGTGTATTTTATGAGGTCTCAATAATCTCAGTTGCTGATAGTCTTAGAATATAGAGAACAATGCCTGAAAATGTTAACATGTTTATCTAAAACTCCCTCATGATTTGGCTTACCTGAGCTGGGTACCAGTGGCTCACACCTATAATCAGCTACTCAGGAAGCTGAGATTTGAGGACTGTGGCTTGAAGCTTTGATGATCAGCCTCTTAGAATAAACAAAGAACTGAATGTTGATTGTTTATTGACATTATTTTCCCATAAGAACTAACAGAGGGGGCTGGGAAGGTGGCTCAGTGGTAGAGCGCTTGCCTTGCATGCTCGAGGCCCTGGGTTCGATTCCTCAGCACCACATAAGCAAAAAGAAAAAAG
>NW_012279963.1:0-1224 GCF_000151885.1 Dipodomys ordii
TATATATATATATATATATAGTGTATATATTTTGTGCCATCAAAATCTGTTTTTAATTTCCAGATTTCAAAAGTCTCTATTGGTAGTATATTATAAAATTAGTCAGACCCAAAGAAACAGGTTGCATGGTTTCCCTCATTTGTAATCACTAGAATGTACCTACAAATCTACAAGTAAACACAATGGAGAATAAAAGACAAAAATTTACACTTGGACATGATAAGTTAAACAGGACTGTAAACATTCAAACAGTGAGACCAAAGGAGGATATGCTTAGGAGAGGATCACAAATGCTCAATATCACATTTGCATATGATCATATCAAATGATGCTTATCAAAATGAATTCCAAGAAATGGAAACAAGATTTTTTTATTTTACTTTTTGTGTTTTTTTTCTGTTTTTTTCCCATTTTGCCACTGTATTTTTTTTTCTGTGCCTTTGTCTTGTTTGTGAGTTTATTTGATTTGAGGAATGTAAGGGGAAGCATGTAAATTGTGAGACAAAAGGTAAACTAATTCAGCAGTGATACTAGAAACTATGTTGAAAATGAATAATAAAACTTGTGGAGGAGTGGGGTTGTGAGAGAAAAAACTGGGAGCAAACAAAGGAAGTGGGAACACTGTTCAAAAAGCAATGAACTCATTATCTGATCTATGTAACTGCAACCTCTCTGTCCATCACCTTTACAATAAAATTATTTTTAAATATCTAAAAAAAGAAGAAATTAATGGATATAAATCTATCCTTTGATTATAATTTGCAAAGACATATGCACAAAATTATTTGTTGAGAACAAATATATGTTCTAATGTCTTCAAGGTAAGTAGAAAGTACTTAAGTTTAAGTGATTTTTTTGAATTTTTAACACTAAGGAGTGATATAAGAAATAAAATACTAACCATGTGCTGATGTTTCATGCCTGTAGTCCTAGCTACTCAGGAGGCTGAGATCTGAGGATTACAGTTCAGAACCAGCTCGGGCAGGAAAGTCCATTAGGCTATTGTCTCCAATAAACCACTCAGAAAACTAGAAGTTGAGCTGTGGCTCAAGTGGTAGAGTGCTTTCCTTGAGCTGAAGAGCTGAGGGACAGTGCCCAGGCCCAGAATTCAAGCCCCAGAACCAACACAAAAAAAAAGAAAAAAGAAAAGAAATAAAATACTAGAGGCTAAAAAAATGTAACAAGTTGTTGGTGTGTGTGTGTATATATATATATATATATATA
>NW_012279964.1:0-3499 GCF_000151885.1 Dipodomys ordii
GCTAAGGATGAAAAAAGAAAGGAAAAGAAAAGAGGAAAAAAGGAAAACAAATTATCTGCAGAGATTGAAAAATGAGCCTAGTATACAATTGAGTTGATTTGGATTGCAAGCATGGCCTCACCATGCTGTAAGAACAATCATAAGAATCACTACGTGTATTAGTTGAAGAAAATACAGACAAATCAAACCTGAAATCCGACCACATCCTTTTAGTTTACCCAAACTATCTCACTGGGGCCTCAAAAGGAGGCTCACCTAGATTCACACAGCAAGGGCCTGGTAGAGTTGGCACAAAATTCCGCTGATTACAAGGCCAGAATTCTTTTCATTTCCTAATGCTGTGAAGCCCACTATAATATAACACTTAATTATACAGGTTCAGAAGTACAAGTCAAAGCAGATCCCAAACGTAATAACAGATGCTTAGACTACATATGGGAAAAGCATGCTATAACATGGTTAGCCTATGACGTGAGTAAGTTATAAAGGGATTGATTGCACTGTCTTTTTCCCATCAAGGACTAAGTTGTACTACCGTACTGTGTGGATCATCCGCAATCTAAACTTTAAAACATAAGCACTCACTAGAATCCAAACCAAAAGATTGTGGCACCCAAACATAAGCACTCACTAGAATCCAAACCAAAAGATTGTGGCACCCAAGTTTACAGAAAACACAAAGTTCACAAGCACCCCTTTAGGCATGTTCAAGAATAGCACATTGAAACCGAACAACTAACCTGAACAGGAGTTATTATTATCTCTGTTTTCGCAAATAAGAAAGGGCTAGGAGCCCTAGTTAAACTCTTCCCATATCACCAGTAAACAAGATCAAGCATGCAAATCCGTATTGTGTGGTTCAGAAGCTCATGAATTTTCCTGAGGGATCAGAACACCGCAGTTGTTCAAGTCTGTGTAAATATGTTTAATTTTACATCAGATATTTTCTCTCCTTGGGTTTCATATAATCTCTAAAGTCCTTCTGGCTCTGGAGAAGTTTTCTGATGTAAGCGTTAGTAGTGGAAAAGAAATCTTCATTTACCTTTCTCCAAAAAAATAGTGTATAATATAAGCAATGTACAATATCTAGGATAGGTAGGTGATTTTGTTTTGTTTCCTGCTAAGCTACATGTAACACCACTCCCCCTCCCCCCCCACCATGTTGACACTAACTGGAGTGCTTCAGTAAAAACACATTGACAGTTCCATCATGTGCATGTGGAGAAGCTTAAGTCAGACACATTCACAATGTGCAGCACTCTAAACAGGTGCAGCTTAGAAAGAAATCATCCTAAATGTAGCCAGCAGTCAGCTATCATTGCAAGATGTAGGTCATTAAACAGATCAAAAGTCTCTCAACTCTGCACTAGGATCTGAGATGGTCCTTTACCTTGGAACCAACTGATCTTGGAGGATTCCTTGTGTAAAGAAGTCAGTCCGTCTTTTCCATGTACTATTGTATGGTGGGAAATGTTCCACATAACATAAGGATTAAGAGACAGCACCTCCATTCATTGCCATTGGTATGGTGGCTTCACACCCAACAAAAATTCACTTTCTTTACAAAATAACCACCATCCTGTCTTCAATATAGAGGTGTTTGTTTTCCCAATAAAACAATGTGTGTACAAGGGCCTTCCAGATTCCAGGACCTGAAAATATTGACAGCTGAGATGATTATTCTCCCTAGCCAAAATTTTACCTGACACTTGCATTCTCTTTGATTAATTCACCTCAAGGATGAGAATTTTCCTGCAGGCTTTTTTAGTTACCTCTTAGTATGAAAAGCATGTGTTTTGTGTCATGTAGTCATATGGGTTATCCCATTAAACCAGACTGGCTTTGGGGCCTTGAATATGTACGTTATTCTTGGCTTCAGTGTTCTTCATCTGTAAAATAAAGACAATAACACCTAGATAGTGATGACATTTGAATGTACCATGGTATATCTAAAGAACCTAAAAAAGCATGTGTCCAGTAGCTGTTTGGTAAAATGTAGAAGCTATTGTAGTTATTTACAACTCTATTTAAATGATCTATGACCAATGATAGGTAGGAAGGATCTTCTGTGACTCTGACCACCAACCCCAGCTTTCCCAGCATCTCAGCTGTGCATCCATTTGTGGTGAGGTTTGACAGGAGGGGGGATTTTTTGTGCCACTCCAAGCTTTCCTCTGGCTACCACTGGAGCACTTTTGCTGCCACCCAGCAACTGCCCAGGGGAACTGCATGGATTTCAAACCATAAAGAAGGTTATGTGAAAATCCTAAGAAGCTATGAGGGGAAGAAAATGGACTCTACTTGCCCTTTGTACACAAAGGAGAGGGGTTTAATGATGAAAGGAAGTCAAAACTTCAGCTTCTGCCCAGGCCCATTCATATTCATGGGCACCATTTCAGTAAAATTATCTGGACTTCCTGTTCCTTCTTGTCACCATCAAATTACTTATTTTCCTAAGGGTACCTAGAAAATAAGGATAAATTGTAGAATTCTAGTTTTGAAGGATATTTGGAAGGTCATAGCTTGACTATGTACAGATTTGTTGTTTAACTTTCAGAGAAGAGAGATAACTGAAATCAGGTAATTCATTAAGGGCCCAAACTCAAATTCTACATCTGTTCCCTATCAATTTACCCAACTAATGTTCTATTCTTTAAATGTTTCTGTAGAACAGATTCCTGTTTTTCTGAAGACAGAAGAACGCCAAAGTCTGCCATAACTGTGGATTGGGGTCGTTGAATTATCTCCTTAACTCTTTACCAATTTCAAGTTTTACTCTCAGTTTTGCCATTAAAGCTCTTGACCACGGTGCCCCAAGACTTTGAATTAAGAAGTTTGAACCCAGACCTTTGACAATATACTCTAGTTTCAAAACTTTACACTAACTGAATTATAAAACTCACACTTTGGAGTTTTAAAAAATGTATCATAATGAGTATGTTTTCCTGCAATAAATCAATAGAAACAAATCCTGCCAAACATCCCGCAGTCCCTGTTTTATTGCTTAGGGTAGATTCTCATGGGAACATATCCTACGCAGTCCCTCAGCTCATCCAGATCTCTTCAATCTACCTCTTCCCACTTACAGTTTTAGCTGGTCTTCCCTTCCTAAGGCAATTTATGTCAGTGAATATTATCACAATCTCTAATGAAAAAAGATTCAGAATTGGAACCAAAAACAAAATAATTTATGACTGGTTAGTTGGAAATATTTCAGAAAATTATAGGAGGAAAGTCACACCATTGTGTCCTTAGATACCACACATTGTTATGAAGAATATGCTTAGAATGGATTTTAGTGGGAAGAGGAAAAACAATCATTCAGAAAATTAGAGTAAATAATCTTTTTATTTAGTTTTTTCTTTTAGTAAGATGTTGATCTTTTTATCTGTGTCTTTTTATTCTTGTATTCTAGGAAGGAAGGAAGGAAGGAAGGAAGGAAGAAAGGAAGGAAGGAAGAAAGGAAGGAAGGAAGAAAGGGAGGGAGGGAGGGAAGGAG
>NW_012279965.1:0-1978 GCF_000151885.1 Dipodomys ordii
AGCGCCCAGGCCCAGAGTTCAGGCCCCACAACTGGACTCAAAAAACAAAAACAAAAAAAAATGTTGATTCAAGGCTACAATGCTTGATAAGAAATGTACTCATTATCTTGCCCATGTAATTGTAACCCCTCTGTACAGGATTTTCACAATAAAAAAATGTTGATTCAATAGTCATTTGCAAAACTATTGTTTCATACACAAAGGAGACACAGATCAATACAATTCATACTCTACTCTTGTGTTCAAGGTTTAAAACAACAGACAAACAAGCAAACAAATGCAATATGTTGTGATAAATACAATATGTTGTGATAAATGCAACATGTTGTGATAAAGGTGTGTTTGCTGGGCACAGTGGTTATCACCATTAATCCTAGCTACTCAAGAGGCTGAAATCTGACAATTGTGGTTTGAAGCCAGCCTAGGCAAGAAAGTCCATGAGACTCTTTTTTTTTTCAATTAACCAGCAAAAATCTGGAAGTGGAACTGTGTCTCAAGCAGTAGAACAAACTTGAACAAAAATAAAAAAACTAAAAAATGTGAGCACCTACGCCCCTAGTTCAAGCCCCAGTACTACTAGCACAGACACACATACACTTTGTGTGTGTGATACAAAGATTTTCTGCCTATTATGGACAAAGCACTAGGCTAAGGCACAGCACTATAATGTTGCCTTCCACTATTTCCAGTGTAGCAAGAAAATGGCAAATAGAATATAAATTGATACAATGTCTTAATTGGTAAAAAGAAACTACAGAGAGAGTTCAAGCTAGCAAGAGATAGGTGACTTCAGTTTCTTTCAAGCCCAGATCTCTGGGAGCCAGTTTCAATTAGCATGACTGACAGATACACACTGTTATTTCAAAGGCTACAGAAAGGAGTCAGATGGTGATAGCTTGCTCTTAATGCCCGTGAGTGTAACTTGGGATCTATTAATCCCTTATTGATTCTCAAGTGCACTCCCCCCAATAAGCTTCTAGTCTTTTTCCTTAGGCTCTAGATCTTGCTTTTTGTACTTATTCTCAGGAAAGGTCTTAACTTCATATTTATTTAGAAAAGCACCAGTGGTTCATGTCTGTAATCTTAGCTACTCAGGAAGCTGAGGTCTGAGGGTCACAGTTTGAAGCCAACCCACGCAGGAAAGTTTGTGGCACTCATCTCCAATTAACTACCAAAAATGCCAGAAGTGGCACTGTAGTTCTAGTGGTTGAGTGCCTTGAGCACAAAAGCTTAGGGAAAGTACCTAGGCCCTGAGTTCAAGCCTCAGGCCAGGCATGAGAAAAGAAGAGAAAAGGGCAGTCTGAGTTAAGCTTGATCTTGTACACCTAACCTCTGCTTCCTTCAAAACTTGGAGACTTAGCCATCTCTCTTTTCATCTACTTTCTAAAACTAAAATTGTTCATTCAATCACATCTCTTGGGCTAGGAAGGTGGCTCAGTGGTAGAGCACTTGCCTTGCATGCCTGAGGCCCTGGGTTCGATTCCTCAGCACCACATAAGCAAAAAGAAAAAAGCCGGAAGTGGCGCTGTGGCTCAGGTGGTAGAGTGCTAGCCTTGAGCTGAAGAGCTCAGGGGCAGTGTCCAGGCCCAGAGTTCAGGCCCCATAGCTGACAAAAATAAATATCACATCTCTTTGCTTGCACTCTGGAAGAACTGACTACCTACTTAATCTCCATTATAGCAGCATCAATTGCCCTACTCTCATTTGCCTTCACACATGTAAGACTCATCTAGTTTCAGTGCCAGACAGTGCCCTTTGCCTAAAATTGGTCTCCAGTCATTCATTCAGCAGGAATTTACAGACATCTTTTCTTTTTTATTTTTTATTTCAGGCCCCAATGTGGGGCCTGAACTCTGGGCCTGGGTGCTGTCCCTCAGCTCTTCACTCTGGGCCTGGGTGCTGTCCCTCAGCTCTTCAGCTCAAGGCTAGCGCTCTACCACTTGAGCCACAGTGCCACTTCCGGCTTTTTTTCTTTTTG
>NW_012279966.1:0-1548 GCF_000151885.1 Dipodomys ordii
CTACTCAGGAGGCTGAGATCTGAGGATCGTGGTTCAAAGCCAGCCCGGGCAGGAGAGACCGTGAGACTCCTATCTCCAATAAACCACCAGAAACCAGAAGTGGCGCTGTAGCTCAAGAGCACTTGCCTTGAGCTGAAATGCTGAGGGACAGCGCCCAGGCCCAGAGTTCAAGCCCCACAACTGACAAAAAAAAAAAGAAAAGTTGAGGACAACAAATGAATGAGAAATTCTCCCTTGTAAGCTGAACAGTGTTCTTACTGTTCTCTGACACAGGTAGCACCAAAAATGGCTTATAGCAGTGTGAACCAGATGTGTGCTTAGCTTAGATTTCCTTAGATCATAAAACAAAACAACTTTGAACTAGTTCATGAAAGTGCTCATTTTGTTACTTGACTTCAGTGAGACAATTTTTGACACTTCTGATTTATTGGAGCTAAGAGTCTCACACTCAGGCTGACTTCCAACTGTGATTCTCAGATCTCAGCCTCCTGAGTAGCTAGGATTAACAGGTGAGAGTCACTAGCAACCAGCTTGATTTTGATTTATGAAAGATGAATGAATTTATGGGCTCCCTGACTGCTTTTGGGGCTGACAGAGGAAGGTCTTAATACAGAGGTTGGGAAATGCAGACAGTTGCTTTGTGAAGTCTTAGTGAACACCTTGGATAATTTCCAAATCAGGAATACACTGAATATTTGTCAACCTCTTTGGAGAGGTCTCCATTTGGTATTCCTGTCCACTTAAAATTGCTTGTATTTGCTCACATCAATACCAACTTCAAAAACCAGCTTTCCTTAGCTTTTTCTTTGTTATTGACCTTTCCCCTCCCCATGGATTTTAATACTGTAGATATTTTGTATATCTGTTTGTATACTTATGGCGCTTTGGAGGGCCCCAAACCATAACAACTAGGATAATTTCCTTGGAAGTGAAATTGCCTATGTTGGGAATGCATGCTCTGAGGAATTCTATCTTGTTCATGGAGAAAAGGGAGCATAGTGTGTGGCTTCGAGCTGGATTGAGGTTTGTATTTCAACCTTAACCCTAGTGAAGTGGCTTAGCCTGCTGGAATGTCAGTCTCTTGATTGGTTAAGTAGAAATACTAAACCTAGCTAATAGAGTTGCTGAGGACTTAATGAACTATTATTGTGTGGCCAAATTTGAAAATGTGCTTTCATCTCATGAGATTCTCAGTGGTTTTTGTATCTCCCCTTACACAGATTGACCTCGCCATCGATGGTGCTGATGAAGTAGATGCTGAACTCAATCTCATCAAGGGTGGTGGGTAAGTGCTATGGGACTTTCTGGTATACTATTTGATTAGATGGTTAAGTCAGTGGCCTCTACTTTAAACCTGTTCTTATGTCAGTGAGCAGTCTGCATTGTTATTCCTTATTTGGAAAGCATGGGTTTTTGGTAAGTACTGGTTTGGAGAGTATGGAATGGTGAGTGGAAAAAGTTGAATTTTGTTCTATTAGTTCTTAATAGTCAAGCAGACTGTTGAATAACCGTACTTTAATTTTTTTGAATGACATATGTGAAATAGTA
>NW_012279967.1:0-1971 GCF_000151885.1 Dipodomys ordii
TTTTTTCTTTTTGCTTATGTGGTGCTGAGGAATCGAACCCAGGGCCTCAGGCATGCAAGGCAAGTGCTCTACCACTGAGCCACCTTCCCAGCCCCAAGGGGCCATTTTTCTTGGGCAGACCTAACATCAAGGTCCCTACTTCCTTCCGGAGAACAGGATGCTAAACTTGATAAACAGGATTCAGCCTTAGGGTGGACAGAAGCTTCCAGATCTATGTGTTCTCAGCCCCTCCCCAGAGTGGACAGATATGTGGCTCCTCTGTGTCCAGAGACATCTTTACCCAGATATCTTTAGTCACCCTGGCACTGTGCTTTGTGGAAGGATCTTAGGGGCTGCTCCTGGGCCAGGGTTATAAGAGTACCACTGAGCAGGAGCAGGGACAGTGTGGGTGGAGGGGAGAGCTCTTCGTTCCTACCACACTGGTCAACTTTTTGAATGGTTTTGTATTTGAATCCTTGTCTTTCTTGAAAAGTGTCTCTTGATTCAAGAGTTCCTTGGCTGCTGGGGATGGAGGCACACACCTATAATCCCCACACTCAAGAGGGTGAGGCAGGAAGATCTCCAGTTCATGTCCAACCTGGGCTACATAAGTGAATTCCAGGTCAGTGACACCCTGTCGCAAAAAAAGTAAACAGACAACAATAACAAAAATTATTATTATTATTAGCTAAAGCCTATTTGAAAAACGCTGACCTGGGCTATTCGGAACTGGGGATCCAAGGCATGAGTCTTTTTTTCCAGAAAGAGCAAGGGCAAGAGAAGAGGGAGAAGAGCCCAACACATACACTGTGGCTATTCTATGCTGGGCACCTAATGTGCAGTTTCATTCGAATCCTTACAAACCGTGGACTGGGTAGTAATGTCCCTGCTGGATGGGTAAGGCAAGGGATGTTCCAAGCACTCAAGACACTTAGAAGAATTATTCAACTCGTAAATGGTTGGTCTAGCTTTTATGCACTGATCGGCTGCAAAATAACCTCTCCCAGCACAGCACATGCTGCCTGCCCCACCCCCCACTCTTCAGGATGGAGCTGTAGCTCTGATGGCTAGGATGCATGTGGGGAGGGGCTGAGCTGAAATCCCCAGAAAAAAGAACTGCTGGGTCTCAGCTTCCCCACCCCCTCTACTCAGCTCTCCCTACCCCTCCAGCACCCTCAGCTCAGGACCTGAAGCACCCAGGTGAAAGTTCAAGGAATGATTGCTGATGGGAAGGATTCAAGAGACAACCAGAAGGAAGAACCCTGGTTTCATTGAACCAGCCAAGTGGAGATGGAAGGCACCTCAGATGTCATCTTTGCCAGTGTGTTGCACCCAACACTAATAAATATGGGCTCAAACCTAGGATCCACCCTTCACGAGCTTTGTAAATCAGAACAAAAACTCAATCCCTCTGTTCTCATCAAAAACAAAACAAAAAACAGTAAAGCCAGATGCTAGTGGCTCATGCCTATAATCTGAGGATAGCAGTTCAAAGCCAGCCTGGACAAGAAAGTCCACAAGACTCTTATCTCCAATAAACTATCAAAAAGAAAAGAAAAGAAAAAAAGCTGAAATGGAGATGTGGCTCAAGAGACACAGTGTTGTTTATGAAGACAAAAACTCAGGGACAGCATCAGGCCTTGAGTTCAAGCCCCAGGACCAGCACACACACACAGAGGAATAATTGCTATCACATCCTTGGACTGTTAAGAGGATTAAAAATAAGATGTATAGGGTAGAAGTGGTTGTGCATTTCTGAAATCCCAGCTCTAGAAAAGGAATAAGCAGCCGCGCGCTGGTGGCTCACGCCTGTAATCCTAGCTACTCAGGAGGCTGAGATCTGAGGATCGCAGTTCAAAGCCAGCCCGGGCAGGAAAGACCGTGAGACACCAAAAAACCGGAAGTGGCGCTGTAGCTCAAGTGGTAGAGCGCTCGCCTTGAGCTGAAGAGCTGAGGGACAGCACCCAGGCCCAGAGTTCAAGCCCCACGACC
>NW_012279968.1:0-1506 GCF_000151885.1 Dipodomys ordii
GACAACTAACACAACAACATCCCAACAAAGATAAGGGCGCGGGGGCGCCGACGGCCGGCCTGCGGGCAGCGGGGTCAGGCTGCGGGCCGGGCCCGGTGTCCGACCCCTGCTCCCCGGGCCTCCCTCCGGGGACCCCCGGGGACCTCGCGCGCCTCGGCGTCCCCTGGGCGCCTACCTCTCCTCTGCGGACACGGGCTCCGCTTGCAGCCTGTGGAGAGGCGCAGAGGGAAGACAGCGCGGGTCGGCGGGGGGCACAGAGGAAGCCACAGAGGCCTGAGGAACGCCGCACAGGACGCGGCCCTAACCTCACCTGTCCTCCGCGCAAGCGCCCAGCGACTCCCCCGGCGAGCGCTCCACCTCCAACAGCCGCACGCTGAGCTGCTGCCCTGCGGGGGCGGGGTGTCAGCGAGGCCACGCCCAACCCGAGCTCCGGGCACGCCCCCCGCCCCTAGAGCTCAGACCACGCCCCCGAGCTCTGACAACATCCAACCCCGTTCTCCCGAGATGAACACGCCCATCCGCCCCCTGGAGCGCGGGCCACGCCCATACCACACCCCGCGCCCGCCTCACTCTCAGCCAGCAGGTGCTCCAGGCTTCTCTCCAGGGCCTGTATCTCCTGGGTCAGCCGCTGTTCCAGCATCTGTGAGGTCAGAGGCCCCTGGCCTGTCCATCTGTCCGGCTACACCGACCGCCCTCCCCCTTTGCGCTTCAGGCAATTTGCACTACATCAGCTCATTCATTCAATTATGAACGCATGCACGGCTTCCGCTGCAGAAGGAGGCCCTATGAACAGCTCAGATTTCACCTCTTCCCACTGTCCTCAGCCAATATTCCCAGTTACGCTCGGGCAGCTTCTGGGGAAATGCTGAAGCCACACACCGCACCCACAAGGCACAGCTTCGCCCCTCTACTCACGTGTCACCCGCTCCTGGCCTGCCCCACGGGTCACACCATCTGCCTAGCCTTTCTCGGTTAGCGTCTGGGTTTGCCTCCCCGTGTGTGTGTGTGTGTGTGTGTGTGTGTGTGTAACAGCTGTGCCCTGCCCTGAGGGTCACTGTTGCCTCTCCCTGCTACAGCGCTGCCCGCTGCAAATGCCACAGTTGGAGCAAGGCTTTCCCACAGCTCCATCTTCAGCAAGCTGGGGGGAGGTGGGGTGCCCTGATTCAAAACCAAAGGTAGCAGGAAGAAAGGAGCCCCAGCTCTCCACAGTGCTGGGCCTGAGCAGCGGGCACGTAGAAGCCGGGCTCACCTGTAACTCCCAGAGGTCCTTGTGCTGGTACATCAGATCCTCCAGCTGCTCTCCCATATCCAACCTGGGGCCCACATCCAAGAACAAGACATCACAGTTTAGAGCCGATACCCAGCCCCCCAGAGCCTCTGGATCTGGGGTTCCTCATTCGTGCTCCCTCCTTCCCACAAGCTGTGCAGCCCACTCCCACGCTCCCCCCAGAGGCCCACCACACCCAGGCTTGGGGGGTGTCCCAGCATCCTCTCTATGGGTCTCTG
>NW_012279969.1:0-997 GCF_000151885.1 Dipodomys ordii
CTGAACTCTGGGCCTGGGTGCTGTCCCTCAGCTCTTCAGCTCAAGGCTAGCGCTCTACCACTTGAGCCATAGCACCGGTTTTTTTCTTTTTGCTTATGTGGTGCTGAGGAATCGAACCCAGGGCCTCATGCATGCAAGGCAAGCGCTCTACCACTGAGCCACCTTCCCAACCCACAAATCCTTAAGGACATGTGGGAATGTCAGTTCTGTGAGATATAATTAACATTGCACAGTTTTTACTAAGGAGGTTCATATATGGCTTTCTAAAACCTTTATAATCTAACTCTTAACTTGGCTGTCAGGGAGGATACATTTTTGTGGTCTTTTGGAACAGTATCTGTGGGGACTCTAAACCCTTGGTTTTAAGGATTATTAATTTCTACTTAGAAAATAAAGACTGCTATTAAATATAGAAACTAGTTTGTACTAGAATAGAGAATTTACATCTTAATTTTGTTTGCATAACTTGTCACAGTGCAACACATCTTATTTCTATAGGAAGACAATAAATGGAATAAATGTGTACTAATTGTCTTCTAACATTTCTCTTCTTGAATTGCTTTCTAAAAGGTGGTGCTTTGATGTGAAGTCAGTTGACTGTCTCAGTTCCTTCATTTTGGAGTGATGTCTAGCACTCTGAAAAGGGAAAGATAAATTATTCTTTGGGGAGCAATGCAGTTTACTAAGCTGTATATGAGGCTGGGGGTCAGATGACCTGACTCTGTTCAAATTGTCAACGGCAAGTGTCAATTGACAGTGTATTCTGCTCTCCAAACTAGCACTCAAAGCCTTAGTGGTTGAGCTTGCAGCTACTATTTCTACATAACTGCTGTAAGAAAAGGTTTTGTTTGTCTTGCCAGCTAAGCCTGGGAATGTTTAGACACTAGCCCTTCAATATTCTACTTCAAGCATATAGTATGGACTTGGTGGGCAAGAGAAGTTAGGCAATCTGACAGCTTTATGGTGTGTGTGTGTGTGTGTGTGTGTGTGTGTGTGT
>NW_012279970.1:0-1864 GCF_000151885.1 Dipodomys ordii
TGTGGCTCAAGTGGTAGAGCACTAGCCTTGAGCTGAAGAGCTGAGGGACAGCGCCCAGGCCCAGAGTTCAGGCCCCATGACCAGACCCCCCAAAACAAACAAACCAAAAAACATTTTTAGCAGCAACAACATTCACTAGGTTTTGGAGTTAAAAATGTTAAATGGAGAAGGAGTAGGAACTTCTGGAAGAAGTCAACTGTCTTGTCTTTTCATTTTACTCACTCATCCAAAGTGAGATGTGTCTGTGCATCTCTAATGTCCTGGACATCTGTGCACATGAAATCGTCCACGCTGTTCTCTCATGACATGGATTATAATAGCAACAGCATCATGTCTATGCATTCCCTTCTCTTACTTCTGGAGGAAAACAGTAGAAACTAAGGCAAAGCAAGCCCCTGGCCCTCTGTAAGGCATAGAGAAATTGAGAGTGTAGCAAATGAAAACGGAAGGTAAATAGAAAAATCATATTGTTGATGTTAGAAGGGAACTAGGTAATTGTTCACAGAGTACCTCCCATGTGCTAGAATTTAGGATATAGACACGAAAGATAGGTCTTCAAAACCAATACTATTGCTTCTTGAAACACCTACACCTCAACCCGTTATGTGAATTCAGACTGAGGGCAGAGAACATTATAATTATGGTGCATAGTGAAAGTGCTGTGGCACTTCAGCTCCGTGCTTGGTACTTAAGCTGTGAGCTCAGCTACTTAACCCAAGAGATGTTACATGTTATATTTTTCTTTTTAATAAGCTTTATAAGCTTCTAAATTCACATTAGTGAAGAAGTAAAAACATTAAAGCCTCAGTTTATTTCTAAAGTTGTTTGATTTTTAAAAGCATCAATGAATTGAAAAGAAATTAAAAATATCAATAGAAATGTTAAGTATGCAGCATAACTTTGGTCATTGAAGTAGAAATTTAAGGATAACCTGTAAAAGGCAAGTTTCATTAGAAAATAAGGAATCATTACCTATTTATTTTGTACTTTTTGTCAGTACCACTAGAAGATACGGGTTCAAGCAATTCAAATATTTAGAAGAGGAAGTCAAATAATTCTCATGGCGGTGGGAAGGGTGGCCATTTATGTATCTTAAGAGTCTTTACTGTATTCTGTGTGTGGATGCCGCCAATAATATAAAGATAATTCAAAATAAACATTGAAAGATACAGACACAGTAGTGTTAGAAAATGAGCAAAATAGATTTATTGTTTTATAAACATTTTCTTATGTTATTTTCTTATGTTCTTATGTTATTGCTTGCTAGAATGCCATAACATTTTCACATTTCAAAAATTGCATCAAGTTTATAGAAATTTAAAGGTACAGCTTATATGGAATTTTAACTATGAAACACTAGAACTCTGAACCAGCAGGAAAAACCTATTGTGCTGTTACTTGTATGCAGCAACTTATTCTGTTGCAGTTGTTTGTTTGATCTGATTGGTTGCTCTCTCTTCCCTGTGTAATAATGACTTGACTTGTTACTCTTCGGTTCAACAAATATTTTTGATGCTTCCCTATGTGCAAGTTTTCATTCTGTATCTACTTATCTTCTGTTAGTAAGTTCTCCTCTTGTAACCATTTCAGCCTTCTAGTGTTTAGATTTTTCCTTTGTCCAGTGCTCTATATAAGCTTGTTCAGTTCAGTCTTTCTGATGGGTTATGTTTTACTTGTGTTCTTTAGCCTCCTGCCATTAATACTATCTTTGTCTGTTCAAACTGCTGTAACATAATATGTATGTGTGTGTGTGTGTGTGTGTGTGTGTCATGGGGCCTGAACTCTGGGCCTGGGT
The DNA here is from genome assembly GCF_000151885.1 of Dipodomys ordii. Classification (NCBI taxonomy): domain Eukaryota; kingdom Metazoa; phylum Chordata; class Mammalia; order Rodentia; family Heteromyidae; genus Dipodomys; species Dipodomys ordii. The sequence continues at coordinate 1,796 of NW_012279970.1, forward strand.
GCTGTCCCTCAGCTTTTCAGCTCAAGGCTAGTGCTCTACCACTTGAGCCACAGCACCACTTCTGGCTTT
>NW_012279971.1:0-1504 GCF_000151885.1 Dipodomys ordii
GAAAATGAACTTTACAACTTTGGTGGGGGGAGGCAGGGAGGATTGGGTGGGGGGGCAGGGGGAGGATGGGAAGGGATGGGAAGGGGAAACAAAGGAGGAGGCTACAATGCTTAATAAGAAATGTACTCAGTATCTTGCCCATGTAATTGTAACCCCTCTGTATAGTATTTTCACAATTAAAAAATGTGTACAAAAAAAGAAATGTACTCATTACCTTGTTCATGTAACTGTAACCCCTCTGTACAGTATTTTCATAATAAAAAAAAGAAAAAGAAAAAGCCACTAGGTCAAGGGAGGTGGGGGCTTTTCAGTTGGGCCCACAATGGGATGTTTACAGCTGGGCTTAGGTGGAATGCCCTGCCTGCACTTCAGACAAATTCACACAGATCTGGGATTTGGCCTGGCATCTGTATGGGCCTGGGACAATAGGATGGGGGTCAATTCTTCATATATAACATATCCTTTCAAAGTCCTGGAGTATATATTTCAACAAACTGATCGTGCAAACTAACAAAGAAGATGAAGAATCAGAAACCAAGGTACACATTGGTCTTTTGGAAAAGTAATTCCAGAGAAGGTGTCTTGAGAATATGTTTAAGAGAAATACATAGGTTATAAGTAATAGTGAACATAGTGACTTTCGTACCAAGAAAATAATGTTCAGTGAATGAAGTTAGTAGGGAATTTCGATGATTACTATGTAAATACAATACTTCTTGGCCCCAAACAAGACATTCCAAGTCTGCATAGTTTGTTTTGTTTCTGCCTTTTTTTTATTGTGAGACTACCATACAGAGGAGTTACAATTACATGGGCAAGATAACGAGTACATTTCTTATCAAGCATTGTTGCCTCCTTGTTGTTTCCCCTTCCCATCCCTTCCCATACTCCTCCCCTCCCCCCACCCCCACCAAAGTTGTTAAGTTCGTTTTTCTTTCTTTTTGGGGGGGGTGTCCAGTCGTGGGGCCTGAACTCTGGGCCTGGGCGCTGTCCCTCAGCTCTTCAGCTAAAGGCTAGCACTCTACCACATGAGCCACAGGGCCACTTACAGCTTTTTTCTATTTGCCTATGTGGTGCTGAGGAATTGAACCCAGGGCCTCATGCATACAAGGCAAGGGCTCTACTACTGAGCCACCTTCCCAGCCCTTAAGTTTGTTTTTTGACATAAAGACTTATACATCTCATTGTTGCAATGGGTCCACCTGTATCCCTAGTTAAACGATTTGTTTTTTCCCTTCCCCTTCACAAATTATACCAACACAAGAAATCAAAGAAAGGTTGGACAAATGGGATTGCATGAAATTGCAGAGCTTCTGCATGGCAAAGGACATAGCTAGCAAGATCAATAGAAAGCCCATGGATTGGGAGAAGATCTTCACAACAGACAAGGGTTGCATATCTAAAATATACCTGGAACTTAAAAAATTAAATCCCCCAAAAACAAATCTTCAAAGAAACAACTGCCCAATAAATAAGTGGGCTAAAGACTTAAAGAGAAACTTCT